>NW_028243650.1:0-56710 GCF_964263255.1 Lissotriton vulgaris
GAGACAATAGAGTAGTCACCACATTGATGTAGTGACACAGTCCAACAGACACCTGCCATCAACATGACAGTGTCGGTAAGGATAGTCAACAAAGTCAATGGCAAGGGGGACAGAGGTGCCATCATGACTGGCTCTGCGACTGGCGTTTGGATTTGTGCTTTGGCATGTGATCCTCTTGAGGTGATTCTTGGACAGCCCCCTTTACGTTTTCCAGGGGCGCCACTCCTGTGGGCTCAGCAATGTCTGAGGAGTCTTTCGGTTGCAGCTCAGCCCTCTCTGTGGCCGCAGCTGAGGTGGTGGAAGTATCATCCTGTGGGCCACTGGAAGGGGGTTGAGATGTCCTTTGTGGCGCATGACTGTCCCTCAGAACACCCACGAGCTGGTCCATGAGGTCCACAATTTAGCCTATACGTGTATCCATGGACCTCAGCAGCAGGTGGAGCTCACATACTTTTTACAAAATCTGGCCCATCTGTCCTTGGGTCTGCTCATATGCCCCAAGGACTCTGGCCATGTTGGCCAGGGCTTCGGTCCCAGTGCCCTCTTGAATTTGTCCCCCAGTTCCCCTCCCACCTGCCCTGCTGTCCCGGACCTGTGGCGTTGCCACTTGACGCACCCTCAGAATCTCCCTGCCCTACTCTGATTGTGTGGTGGTAACCACTGAGGCAGGGAGAGTGTTGCAGGCAGCACTGGTGGTGGTGGTGATGGTTGAGGCCACACAGGTCGTTGCAGCAGGGGTCAGCACTGTTGTTGTTGCTGAGTTGGTGGAAGCGGGGACCGTGGGGTCCTGGGACGTAGTGTACCCTGGCAGTCCGGATAGGCCAGGTTCTTGCACCTCATATGAGAAACGTATGGAATCTGCATCGAGAGTCCATCTTCCAAGGGGCGAGACTGTCTCTGCAGGGCGGTGTTGTCATCTGCAGCAGTTGCTTGTGGATCACCTGTTGAACAAAGGGGAAATGGTCATTGAAGTGCACCCTACAAACCTGGTGTTAGACGTTTGGATGTTACATGGGAAAGTGTTGGATAGCGGAGTGGTAAACATTACTATGCCCACTCTAGTGAGATCAACAGTAAGGAAAGGGTTGGATAGCGGCGGGGAAAAAAATACTATTTCCACTCCAGTAAGTGCAACAGTAGGGAAAGTGTTGGAAAGCGGAGGGGTACAAATTACTATTCTAACTCAAGTGAGTGCAACAGTTGGGAAAGTGCAGGATAGCAGAGGAGTAAAAATGACTATTCCCACTCCAGTGAATGTAACAGTAGGGACAGTTCTGGATAGCGGAGATATAAAAATTACTACTCCAACTTAAGGGAGTGCAACAGTAGGGAAAGTGCTGGATAGCGGAGGTGTAACATTTACTATTCCCACTCCAGTGAATGCAACAGTAGGGAAAGTGTTGGAAAGTGGAGAAAAAAAAGTACTATTCACACTCAGTTAAACAACTTTTTTTATAAAAAAATTATAATAATAAACAATATTAATAAATATATAAACAATATTAAACATATAAAAAACACATATTCAATTTTAATTACATATAGGGAAAACCTTGAAATATTGTATATAATATCATAATAAATACATTTACAGAGAAATAATTATTTTAAACTAGAAAATATTTACAAACAAAAAAAGTATTAAAACATAAATGCATTAATTTTATTTTATTTCCTTCCTTATAACACCACACCAATAACAAAACATTTCAACATTTTTAATGACATTTATTTACATAATTAACATAATTAATATGCAATTAAATTAATATTGTTAATAAAAAAAAGAATAAACATTAATTAACTACACAAACTTTAACACTATACTATCCACCAACACACAACTAAATTAAGCTATAAAACAATAAAACACAATTAAAACGTATTTTCAAATTTAAAACTATTACAATTAACACATAATATTTAAATAATTACATTTAATTTAATACCCACCCTTTACTGCTTGAAAAGTATAAACAACACACACAAATTATAAAAAATTCCCCCAAATAAATATCAAATAATTAACATTAATAGCAACTATATATTAATTAATTAAATACAAATTACTTACCAGCCTTTACTCCTATAAACACCACAACACACACCTAAAATTAATTATGCAATTACCATAATTAATTACCAATTCATTAATTACATGAATTAAGAACCAATTAATAATTCATCAATTAAAAATATATTACTTCCCACCCTTTACACCTATAAATACCACAACACACACCTAAAATTAAATACACAATTACCATAACGTTCACCAATTAATTAATTACAATTATGTAACAACTAATTATTAACCAACTAATACTAATTTACTTTACACATTAAAACTATAACAACTAAATTAAACAAATAATAATAAATTAAGTTAATAAATATGAATACATACAAATTAATCAATACATCTAATATAATTTCATTACTTTCCATCCTATTCCCCTATAAACCCACAATCCACTACAGAACAAAAAATGCAAAATTCAAATAAACATAAATTAATTATTTTAATATAATTAGATTTCTTCCCACACTATTCTATAAACCCACAAGCTGCTACGGCATTAAAAGCATAAAATTAAACAAAATACTAAAAATGCAACACATATAGTAAAAAAAAAAACAAGTCTTATACAAAAAAACACGCATCACATACATATAAAATATATACTAAAATATATAACAATAATAAAAATGATATTTTAACAACTATATTTTTGCAAAAGATATTAAACACTTCGATATTTTTTAAATTGATATTACTTACTTTAAATCGATATTCTTGATCACAATATTCTTGCTGTCGATATTTCTGACCCACGATATTTATGACTCAATAGTCTGTCTCTGCACCCCTTGCACCCAAGAGCTCACTACCAGTGGGTGAGGACAGGTAGCACCACCTGGTCGCCTCTTCCATGGCAACCAGATTCCATGTTCCCAGTGCCCCAGTGACTGACGTGAGATAAAGCTGCGCGCACAAGGGCCTGCCACACACATGCCCCTGGCACCTGCCACCTCCAGCAGCTGATATCAGTGACTAGAGCCAGTTAGTGGAGTCTCACCAGTCTTGTGCGGTGCCCTCGGTGATGCAGATCAGGCTCAGCACAGGGATTGCTCAGGGCACAGATTGGCCCCCCACAGGTGCAAGGCCTGGTTTCGACTCAACCCCTTGGCCTTCCCGCTTCGCAGCCCACCTTCTCCTCACCCAGACTTCAACATCGGGCTCAATCTGCTGCACTCTCTCTAAAGCTGTGACTCAGCCAGCAGGAGCCTCAGCCAGGCGGGATTTCACAAGCCTGTGTACAGCAGTCACTGCCAAGTCCACTAGTGAACCTCCTGATGCAGGTGATGAAACAGGGCCCCCTTAGCCGTGAAGTTGCAGCACTCCAGCAACACAAGTTCAGCAATGCTCAGGGGCCTCCCCCTCTACAGCGTTTAGCCAGTGCCAAATCCTCCAGCCCGTATTGCAGAGATGCACAGGCCACCATTGGCAATCTCCTCTGTGTACTCCAGTGTAGCTGTAACATGTGTTATGCAATGCAGACTTCCCTACGTCGCTGGCCAGTAGCTCCTCTACTGATCACAGCTCCAGGGGGCGCTAGGCTGTCTTCTCACACAGGTCAGCAACGTGTGTCCTTGTGACCAGCTAGAATTCACCATCAGATAAGGGCGACCATCGACACCTCAATATCAACCGCCACGGCCCAAAGGCTTTGGCCTGACGTGGCCTCCATCCACTGTCAGATCGCAGCGACTCCACAGCACCTCTGCCTCCTTCACCGGGTCTCAGACGCAGGCCCAGCTGGAACTGTCTGCACTGTTAAGGCGTTGGATGCATGATGTCGAATGGAGAACTCTATGAAAGGTGATGCATCATTGGTTTTTCCCAGCGATGCATATCTTTTCATAAATGGAGCCCTGATTCTGCATTTCCTGTTCCCCGGGGACTCTGACGTGTTACCCTGGCTTTTGGGGGGTTTAGGAAGGTTGTTAATCTGTGTTGAACTTGGACCAGGCTGTTTCATTCTGCATTCCATTGTTGTATTTTATTTTGTTCATTGGAGGTGGACTTATAGGCTATTTTTGCCTCTAGAGGCAGAAAAGTGACATTGGGCTGACTAAAGTGAGTTGTTTTGACGCGAACTGGCCATTCGTCACTTTTCTCTCACTAATGACAACATTTTTATTGCCTTGATGCTGGTGTTAGTGGCAGTTTTTGCTGCGGTTAGCTAATGCTATCGCAATGTAGCAACGTACTGTAAATACTTTGCTAACAGAGCGATAAGTTTCATCGATAGGCAGCGTTAAAAAAATTGCAGCTAACTACCGAAAACACCTGTTAGCGGCAGCTACCCAGGGTTAAGCTTAAGGCTTACAAATGTGTCTGACTGGATCCACAAAGGTATTTTCGAGTGAACTCCATGGTAAGGCCTCACAGCCATATCATATAGCACACCCAAATCCTCACAGCAATGATATCTCTGCAATAAATCTATTTATCACCATTGCCCGTAATTTAACATATCAGTCAAAGTCTGTATACATTGCTTGGTACAAACTCACTGATTAAGGACTAGGATGAGTAAGAGGAATGATGTTGTAATACCCAGATTAGGTACTGATTATATTCATTACACTATGCTTGTCTCCATTCACAGTCCTCTGTCTTCCTCATGCAATGTCTCTGATTTTGCCTGACAATGTGGACCTTAGATGCACATGCTGAGGACTTACTAGAGAGATGAGGGTCTGCTTATACCCTTACCCACCAAAGGATAGGACACACACTCAGTTTTTGAGGACTGGGATGGGGAGGAAATGACTCTGTGCTATGGAGATCATGAATGAGTAATCTGGCCTTATGATAATGGAAGGAAGGAGCACATGCATTAGAGTCTGCCTTTGGGAAACAATATTATAGCAAGGCTTCAAGCACATGAATGGTGTGAGAGACGTATCTTATTACGTTTGTATTTTACAATACATTTGAACAGAAATTAGATTAAACATATCCTGTCAATCTGGGATGACTTGTTTTTCTAGTAACTGATGTAACTGATGTAATTTTGTAACTTTGTGAAACCTTATGTAAAGCGCTCTGATACCTCCGGGTCTACCCAGCGTTATATAAAACTCAAACAAATAAAAAATAAAAATAATCTGTGCACAAGACGTTGATGGTGGCATCATAAGTCAAAAAAAAGTTTGTTAGTAGATGAAAGTTAATCAGACACATTCTCTCTTAATGAAAACTGTTCATATCAGCACGAGAGGTAAGCAGGTAAATTGCCATATATGTGTGTGTGTATGTTTGTTTAAGATAGTGTTTAATTTTGTATTATCTCTAGATTGTAATTTCTTCAATCAGGGAACTAACATCAATTGTACCTGTTGCATATAAATAAGATGTGGGATGGAACAATGTATGCCTTTACCATGCAAGCCTTTGAAAGGGGGTTTCTACTAAGAACCAGCTAATACAACATGTCTTCTTTACCATGCATGCCACTACCACAAACTTTCATAGGGGTACAATATATGTACCTTAACCATTCATATCATTGAAATATATGTACTTTTGCATTAAAAATGTGATAAAATGTATCTTATTACCAAAAAGTATGTAAAATTAGGCAGCACAGTAATATTTTTCAAAACATATGTTGCATTGAAACATTAATATTAAACCATGTCACAAGACACCTAAAACTTTAGTAAATGTGTTTCTATATATCCCGTTTCCACAGTTGTCCTTCCTTCATTTTGACCCTATCTGTGCAGCTTGTCCTAAATTAAAATGGCTGTTGTTGTATGTGATGACAGTGAAATAACATAAATTCTTAGCAAATGAAATAAATATACATTCTGTCTGATTTAAATCCAACTTAAAAAATACATTCCAATGCATGTTTTACTTTGAATAATGGAATACCTCACAAAAAATGTATAAATTCAGCCGTCCAAAATTTTGTGCTCAGTGGTACACTGACTATGCACATGACCACATGCTTGAGAGAGAGAGGAAGACCAACACCAGTTTGATCTTCACAGACTGCCATCTATCTGTACAAGTAAGTTTGTTTACACCAAGCACCTTCAGTATTAATCTGCTAAATCCCATTAACTGATTATCTCCACAATTTATTTCGGATACATTAACTGGAGACCTAATAATGCAAGTCAAAAAAACATTTATAGAGTATTTGAATTTAGCAGGACCTTTCAAATAAAATGTTTTTTATAAAAGATTACTTTGTTAGAGATGGTTTGCAGTATATGAATTATTTGATCTCTGCCGGGTACTTACCTCAGGAGAGGTGCTGTAGAGGGATTAGGGGGCAAAACATACTATTCTAATTTCACCGGGAAGGTGTTGGACACTATACAGTCGAATACAATTAGTATTCCACCTATGCTCAGTACTTACCTCAGGGAAGGTGCTGGCAGTGGTTGGTGGGCAAAATTACTATTCTAACTCCATTGGGAACTTACCTCATAGAAGGTGGAAGACAGTAGCTGGAATGCAAAATACCATTCTAACTTCACCAGGTACTTAACTCAGGGAAAGTGCTGGACAGTGGCTAGGGGCAAAATTACTATTCTAACTCCGCTGAGTTCTTACCTCTGGGAAGGTGCTGGACAGTGGCTGGGGGGTAAAATTACTATTCTTACTTCACTAGGTACTTACATCAGGGAAAGTGCTGGACAGTGGCTGGGGGCAAAATTACTATTTTAACTCTGCAGTTACTGTACAAATTACATATAGTTTTTTTCTATTACACAGAACCCTACATTAACTTCATAGAATTTTAAAATCTACAAAGAAATTAGGAAGTAAACTCCAAAACTCACTCAGTGCATAAAAAGACCATAACACTTTCAGGTTAAAATTATTTAAAAAACATAATCTTTGTACAAGACGTTGATGGGGGTGTCATAAGTCAAAAGAAGAGTTTGTTAGTAGATGAAAGTTAATCAGATACAGTCTCTCTTAATGCAAAATTATATGCATCAGCACGAGAGGTGTAGATTAAAATGTCTTTGATCAGGGAATTTACATCAATTGTACCTGTTGCATGTAAATAAATAGGATGTTTAACAGAACAATGCATGCCTTTACCACACATGCCTTCAAAACGTGGTTTCTATTAAGAATCAACCAATACAACAGGCCTTCTTTACCATGTGTGCCACTATCACAAAATGTCATAGGGGTACATTATACGTACCTTAATGCATACCATTACCACGCATACTGTTACAATGCATCATTGAAATATATATATATATAATAAAAGTGTGATAAAAAATATCTTCTTACCAAAAGTATGTAAAATTAGGCAGCTCTCAAAATATATGTTGCATTGAATCATTAATATCAAATCATGTCATAATACACCTAAAAATTTAGTAAACGTGTTTCTATATATCCCGTTTCTACAGTAGTCCTTCCTTTATTTAGACCCTATCTGTGCAGCTTGTCCTAAATTAAAATGACTATTGTTGTATGTCAGGACAGTGAAATAAAATTATTTCTCAGCAACAGGAATAAATATACATTCTGTATGATTTTAATCCAAGTTAAAAAATACATTCCTAGCATGTTTTATTTTGAACTACGGAATTCCTCACAAAAAATGTATGAATTCAGCCGTCCACAATTTTGTGCTTAGTAGTTCACTGACTATGCTCATGACCACATGCTTGAGAGAGAGAAGACCAACAACAATTTACTCTGTTCACAGTGTACCAACTTTCTGTACAAGAAATTTAGTTTACACCAAACACCTTCAATACTAATCAGCTAAATCCTATTAAACTTGAGTCCTAATGTAAGTCAATATAAAACATTTATAGAGTATTTGAAGTTAGCAGGACCTTTTAAATAAAATGTTTTATAAAAGATAAGTTTGTTAGAGATGGTTTGTAGTATGTGAACTATTTGAGCTCCGTCTGGTATTTCCATCAGAGAAGGTGCTGTACAGTGATTAGGGGGCATAAAATACTATTCTAATTCCACTGGGAAGGTGTTGGACAGTGGACAGTAGAATAAATGTACTATTCTACCTCTGCTGGGTACTTACCTCAGGGAAGGTGCTGGACAGTGGTTGGGGGCAAAATTACTATTCTAACTCCATCTGGTACTTACCTCATTAAAAGTGGAGGACAGTGGCTGGGAGGCAAAATACTATTCTAACTCCACTGGGTACTTACCTTACGGAAAGTGCTGGACAGTGGCTGGGGGAGTTACCATTCTTACTCCAGCAGGGACTTACCTCAGGAAAGTGCTGGATAGTGGCTGGTGCTGCTAGCTACAGCACCAGTACCTGCCGCAATGGTAACTGCCCATGTTGTGCATTTCCCTGCACAACGTAGCATGCACCGCGCGTTTTCTGCCACCTTGTGCATGGAAATTAGAGCACAACTGCCCCCTCCACAGAGGGGCCCGTAATGGGCCCCCTAAAGCCAGCCTCCACCAGCCTTTCCATGGCAGTTCCACCACGATGGAAAGGCTTGTTTGATGCCAGCATTGTGATCTGGCGGGCAGTGCCTTCGAGGCACTGCCCCCATATACCCTGCCAGGCAATCGCGGAAGCATGGCAGGCGCTCTTTGCGCCCGCCACTTCCCCCTGCCATCCTAATGTGGCAGGGAGAAATGGGAGCCATATGGCATAGGGACCGCCACCACCGGGTGGCCATGGTGGTCCCTCCACCATCGTACTGAGCCCCAAAGTTTCTAAGAGAGGAGAATAGCACAATCATTGTCAGGTAGTCTGAAGCCTTATGTTTTTAAAAAAGGAAAGAGATCACTGAGAGACTATTTACTAAAATACATCAGTTTACGTTGATATGAGCATCATACCACCTAGAAAATGTTGCCAACATCCTACACTTCTAGCACACACTAACACCCTGTGAAACTGCTTGCCTGTTTTACCTACACTTTCTAATTAAATTGGAATTTTTTCATGTATTCTTCTTCTAAATTAAAGGAAATTTGAGGTTCCTACCTATAATTGTCTTCTTCCTATGAATCTTGGTGACTTTTTCAAACCTGTTGTCACTAAGAGGCCTATTAGGATGGCGGATGAACCTGCGTCTGTCCACCACCCCTGAGGTGGGGGGACCGTCCACAGGGGCAGCGGCGGTCCCTCCGGAGGAATTAGGGTGTGACTGCCACCCTGCGGTCACATCCTGTATATTTAACATTGCGGCAGGTGCTGCTTTAAGCAGCACCCGCCGCAAAGGTAAATATGCATGCTATGCATTTGCATGCACAAAGCTGCAGGCACAGCGCGGTGCCTGCCGCATTGTGCATGTGCATTGTGCATGCAAATGCAGGCGGTACCATAGGTACCCCCATGTGCACCCCCCAACCCCTTTTACTCTGGGGCCCACAACGGGCCCCCAAAGCAAAGACCGTATGCCTTTCCCAAAGCACATCCTAATATGACTGGCGGTGTCTGATAGACACCGCCACCATATTAGAGCTTTTCCGCCATGGTCGGAAGGCGACCGGGGCGGAAAAGAGGCGGGATGTCTTCCCGTCCGCCGCTGACCCCCCAGCCATCCTAATGTGGCGGGGGGTATTTTCAGGTTGGATGGCGGACGGATTGCGTCCACCGGGCCGGCGGTGGCTACCGCCAGCCCGGTGGAGGCAATCCGACCACAATCATAATCGACCCCTAAGAGTCTTCAGTACTCAATTAATGCAAACAGGGAAACCAATATCCAAAAGAAAAGGCAAACCTGTAAAGTACCTTTCTGAAAAAAATCTGTCTCAAATAGAAAAATGAAAAATAAATTCTCCAAAATGATATTCTGTGAAGAAAATCCAATCGTAAGTAATCAACATCTAAAAACAGCAGTCCCAAAACTCAAAAACCCAAACAAAAAGAATGTTTTAAAAAATTCCCAAAATAGAAAATCCATATTTCAAAGTGAAATTCCCTGCAAAAATATCCAGTAGTAATTCATTCACAAACCATGAGTTTCTTCTCCAGCAACGACATGGTAATTGTCTATAAAAAACACCAAAGTGTAAAAAAATTAAAATTCCAAAAAGAATAAATGTTGCTTTTTTCAAATAGGTTACCCCCTTAGAACCAAACATGAATGCACTTTGATGAAAGGTTGGAGTAAGTGTGTTTCCAGGGTAGGGAAAAAGAAGGAGAACACTTTCATATTTTATGAGGGCAATAGGGAGGCAGGGGGGTGAGTTTACAAAATGGCTTTTCCACAGCAGAAAACAACTTTTAAACCTTATAGGTGTAACACCCATAAGTATACTTGGGTTTATGTGAAGTCCCAAAATATCTCAAACCTACTTAAACCATAGGCTCAAACCTAATATATGTAGAGTTAGAACGTTTTTAAAAACCTATGTGGAAACTGCCCCATGTTATATTTTCTAGATGACTTTTATTCTGAATATTTTGGGACATATTTGTTCAGGGCTGGCTCCAGGATTTTTCCGTTGGGTGGGCAATAAAGAAGTGTGGGTGGGCCATAAAGATGAATGGGTACCAATAGGTTTTCCAAGGATTTGATATTTGGCATCTGTTATCTTCTGTCATTTTTAGCACAATAACAACCACCCAAAGAGCTACTTAGGGAAAAAGGAGTGACGTTGCTTGTCATAACTTTAACATGAAGATGCAGAACATTCACACTGATGATTGCTTCTGGTCATGTGCAGCAACAAAAACCTAACTGCTGCATACAATGTCACTTTACAGCTTTGCATTTAATAAACAAAAAGAAACATTGTCATCTTTTTACATTGAAAAGCAATGCCACCAAGTGTACGTTTAACAATCAAGTTGTAATGCGTTTTGACAGACCAGGGGGCCCATTAGGATGGCGGGCGGATCGCCCCCGCCAGGCCGGCGGTAGCCACCGCCGGCCTGGAGGGGGGGGCGATCTGCCCGCCATTCATCCCGGAACGACCCCCGCCATATTAGTATGGGTGGGGGGTCCGCGACAGATGAAAAGACCGTCTGCTGCTTTTCCGCCCGGTCACCTTGCAACCGGGGTGAAAAAGGGGTTTTATGGTGGCAGTGTCTATCAAACACTGCCAGCCATATTAGGATGGGACATTTTAGATGCCTGCGGAGTCTGCATTGGGGGCCCGATGCGGGCCCCCATGGACTCCGGGGGGGTGGGGGTGTGCATTGGGGTACCTATGGTACCCCCCAGCAGTTCCATGCACAGCATGGAAGTGCACTGCATGCCTTCCTGCGATTGTGGCGGGCGGTGCTGAGTGCACCGCCCGCCACAATGGTAGGATTGCAGGATGCGCCTGCTACTGTGGCATGCGCATCCTAATGCCAGTCACGGGACCCCGCCCTTATGGCGGGCGGTCCCTGGTACCATGAGGATGGCGGGCGGGCAAAGTCCGCCCGCCATCCTAATGGGGCCAAACTCTCTTGATCACACACCCACTAAACATTTGATTATTGTGAACCTTTATTTATCCATTTTGGGTTACATAGTTACATAGTTTACTTTGGCACTGTACTTGCTTTGATGAAATGCAGTAAATCATGTCCATTTGGTGCATTGTACCACCAGAGTTTAAATATGTTCCAAGATTGCCGCCACAACTGGGCATATTTTCAATTATTCCATTTGGAGTCCTTTATTTATGTCTCAACAAGGGAAAATTCAAACCAAATTGCTTTTCCACATGGGGAGCTGCATGGTAGCAGCTCCCCATGTGGAAAAGCAATGCCGGCTCTTAAAGGATGCGGGGAGCCTGCTGGGACCGTGGGGGCATCAGGCCCCCCCATGGTCCCCAATATTTTATATAAGCCCCGGGGGATGGGGTCCCCAGGATAATAGAAATTAGTGGATGAGGCTATGTTTTTTTTACAATAAAATTAGTAGTCGCGCAAGCTGCGCAGCGCTCAGTGCGGCTCCCTGGTGGGCAAGCGTTGGGTGCAAGACTCCTAAAGTGTAGGGCGCGCGCCTCCAGCGCATTTGGTACACGACTTCTATGCGTTGGGTGCACGACTCTGACGTGTTGGGTGCGTGACTTCAAGCAAAAAAAACATAATTTTTGGGAGATATACAGCAAGCTTATGTGTTTAGGTTTTGGGAGGCTCTAAAAAGAGCCCTTGTGTTTATTGACATATTTTGGTACCTACAAGTAGGTACCTACAAGTAAGTACCTATGCAGAGTCTACAGTTCAAGAGGAAGACTCTGTTACCCTCATCTTTAAAATGTACACCATCTCTCCTATAGATGCCATCTATATTGAAATGCAGATTGTGTGGTAAATGGACCCCACCCTATAATCCCTGAGATAATACATCCCCAGATTTATCATAAATCATAAATTTGGACATGTGTGTGAATGCTGCACCATCCTCCATTTGGGTAGCAAGGCATAACAAGGAGAATTATTTTCATTTTGTTGTTTTTTCAAAAGAAAAAAGGCCGAAAAAAACAGTGAACTTCAGGAACTAACAGCCCAGAAAAAAAGTCTTTAACAGCAGTGGTTTTGTTGTGCTGTACAGACTAAGTCCACAGACTGCTGTCCGTAGCATAGAAGTTGATTGAACTTCATGCAGTGTATTTTTAGTTGTACAAATTCTGTACGTTTGTCCGGACGTGCTGGTGAAGAGGAACTGGCAGAAGTACTTGGCACTGCAGGTGGAGGGTTGGACTCCTGTACTCCTCCCGAGACAGATTGACAGGGTGCTGAGTTTTAAGATGCTTGTACATACTAGCAGTGCCGCACGAGTACTTCTTATTGGCAGTGCCTCTTTAAAGAACCCTTTCACAGATTTTACAGATGACTTTTGTGGCATTAACCTTCTTTTGTCCTTCAGGGTAGGTAAAAAACGTCCACACCAGTGAGGAATGTCTTTATGGACGCGGAGGATCCTGAACAAATTCTTTGTCCGGAGAATGGTCCGATTCTTGTGGTGGCTGTTGTCCTGAAGCAATTGTGTCCTCAAATTGGAAAATACCTGAAAAGAAATAATCCAAAAAAGTTCTTCTCAGCTAAGAAATCTGTCTCCAAAGAAGCTCTAAGAAGAATGATTGAAATGGGTGGGGTCCTTCAATAGTTACAATGGGAAAAGTTATGAACAAATCAAAGTAGTCGAGTCAGGTGTGCTTTGGGTGCGCGACTCCCCCCAAAAAATTGAGAAAAAAAACAATAAAGAAAATATTATGAATATATATTAAAAAATATAAACTAAAAATAAATTTCAATATTTTTAATGTAAAAAATATGTATATATTAAAAATCTGAAATGTAATTTGAAAAATAAGATACATAAAAATAAATAGATTAAAAAAATGTAGTAACACAATATGAATAAAATAAATGTAACAATTAATACATTTAAAAATTATCATTGATAAAACCTTTGAAAATCACTGAACAACTATAGGTTTCAAGCCTGTTATAGTTAGGAATTAGCATTTAAAAAACTTTTGAAATTCACTGAAAAAAACATAGGTTCTAGACATGTTGTAGTTAGGAATTAGCATTTAAAAAACCTTGGAAATTCACTGAAAAAACCATAGGTTTCAGGGCTGTTATACTTAGCTGGACATTTCACTAGTACAAAGCCATTGAAATTCCTCTGTTATAGTTAGTTGTACTAAGTACAACTCATGCGGCCACAATCCACTGCTGATAATGTCACATATTATTCATGACATGGCCAGTAACATCACTGATGACATCTCAAATGACATCACTGATGACATCATCCACGTGACAATCTGCTACATCTCATCATAAACTAGTATAACCTTTCAACACTCATTATAAAATAGGGAGTACCGTATTTGAACCATTGACACACCAATACAAGTTTCTAAAAACCCAGTCAGTGATTCCTACATCTACACACACATCTAAACACTTACCTATAGATTCAGTCATACATGCTAACAAAGATCAATAGCGATTCAGAAAAGGGGGTGGTGATGAACAGAGTGTCTGAATTAAGCAGACCACTCTTACCCAGTCCAAAGATCAGGGCTTGATCCATCACCGTTATTTATCTCACTGCCCCATCCCAGCTCACAACCTGGCTATATGCAAATCAGTCTGTCCCTGGCCCAGTGCATCATGGGAACAGGGCAGACTAAACTACCAAGCCAATTCTTCACCAGAAAGGAGACAAGCTACTGGGGGGTGGTGATGAACAGAGTCAATAGAACACTATTAAATATACTTATATACCTACATTGACGTTACACACCAGCACACATCCTGTTCACTTATGCAGTCATCCTACTCACGTATGCAAACAATTGATCATACTTACATTTACTAAGCTACACACTTATACAAACACCACTTTATTTATTCATATATATAGTAACACATACTAAGGGCCTGATTCTGATGTGGGTTGGAAAGCTTCCAGACTGAATCAGTTTAGAAATGGTTTCCGACCAACTCGGATCGGGAGAGTCCAACCGACGGAGTAGGATGCATCCGGATGCTTCCCAATATGATTTGGTTGGACTCCCATTGACTTCAATGTGAGCATATGTTCCTAACCGCATCATAATTGGGCCCTGGGTTAGGAAGACATGTTCCCGATCTGATTTGAAAGGAGCAAATGCCATTAGGAGGTCTTCCTAATCGCAGCAGAATCAGGCCTTAGTTGGGAATGCCCGGTTGCTCACCGGTAATATCCATTACTCCGAGTCCTGGTCTCCCAGTCCCATTCCTTACAAGTGAGCAGCTAGTCAGCTCCACAGAAACCTTTAGCCTAGCTGAGCTGTTTGCACTTCCCCCAAGATGGCGTCACTATCACGTGACAATAAAGGGGGAAGTGCAGCAACGGAAAATCCTGAGAATACCAAAGAAAATTAGAACGAAAAATACAATCAACCCAAGAAAACCCAAACCATCTCAGGAATGGGACGGGGAGACCAGGACTCGGAGTAATGGATATTACCGGTGAGTAACCGAGCATTACCTACTCGTCCTGTCTCCCCGTCCCATTCCTTACAAGTGAGTCCATACCCAAGCACACAGTGATTGTACGAAAAATACAGACCAAAAAGTGCGAGGAAAACAGGTCCATTTTAATCAAACAGAAAACAGTACATATCACAAATCATGTACCTGTAGACAGGACATGAGCCCCAAAGGCAGCAGAGGCCGGCATCCCCAACGTAATTGATATTGGGAAACGAAAGTATGGGGAGAAGCCCATGTGGCAGCATTACAAATGTCCCTCAAGGAGGCCCCTTTGAACATGGCCCAGGAGGACGAAACGCTCCTAGTCGACCGACCCTGAACAGAAGAAGGCAGAGAACAGTGGGCAGAATCGTAAGCAGAAACTACAGTGCCTCTGACCCAACAAGACAATGTGGACAAAGAAGGCCAGAGCCCCAGCCCCGAGAAGCCACAGGTGATAAACAAGGAATCAACCTTACGGAAACTAGCCGTACGCTCCAAGTAGATGCGGAGAGCCCTCAGCACATCCAACGAATGGAGGAGCACCTCCTCAGGAGAGGCAGGATCCGGAAAAAACACCGGGAGAACAATATCCTTGTGACAGTGAAAAGGAGACACCACTTTAGGAAGAAAAAACTGATTAGGACCGAGAATGACCTTGTCAGCACAAAAGCGCAAAAAGGGGGGAGAAGCCATCAGAGCCCCAATTTCACCAACCCTCCGCCCAGAAATAATGGCCACCAGGAAAATAACCTTAGCAGAAAGGAAATTTAAGGCCACGGAGTCCAAAGGTTCAAAAGGAGGACCCGTCAAAGCCCGCAGAACCAAGGGAAGATCCCAAGGATCAGGAGAACGAGAGACAGGACACTGTGTTGTGTTCTATCTAGGACCCCGATCAATATTGTGACCTCATGCCCCTATACGGCTATAATCAATACATATCCCTATAATGGCATAAACGATCAGAGCCATATTTCATTAACTTGTCTCTGCAGCTCATGACAGTCCATGACACAGCAGAAGCCACTTTCTTAGATTCCTAGATAACACACCGAGTTCTTTCGACATCTCAAACCCCCCAGCAACCTGGGAAAGCCCCGCTTGCTTTGTTTTGATTAGTAATAGAACTCCTGCGAGCACTGTAAGAACAACCAGTTCTTAGTGACATCTTTATTGAAGTCTTATGTCCAAAAACTTACATCAATCTCAGCACCTTTCAGGTATAAATATACCAACGTTGCCTTAAGCAAGCACACGGTGGTGGTGAATACAGGAGCAGAACAGCTGTCCCCTTGCAGAGCCCAGCAGATGCGAGAAGCCCACTGACGCTACCCCTCCTCCTTGACGCGCTGAGAAAGACGCTGTCTATTCTCCTGCCGAGAAAATCCAGCTCCGGCGTTTCCAGCCTACCCTTGCGGGTGACTGGGATATCCCGTCCTGAGAGGAGATACCAGACCTCCCGCATTCTATTCCAGAGGTACGGTGCTGACTAAACCCTTAGAGAGAATTCTTGAAACAAACTCTTGGCAAAACCAACTTAACTTAAACTGCTACTTACTTACTCCCTCCCATGTATTAGGCTTAGGTCAGGTACACCAGGGTAGGCGTAGTTAGAAGCACCAGTTGAGGTCATTAGCCAATGTATATATGAATGTATATATTATATTTTAACTATCTTATGGCTAAGAAACCATATCAATGCTTTTACAGTATCATTTCGTAATACTCCTTTTACTGTGCGCACTTTTCATAATAACAAGTCTTGCAATTGTGGCAATTCATTTCTCTTGCATGAGATGGAAGACTGCTCAATAAATAATATCTTTGATTGAAAACGCCCGTCTCTCTATTCTCTGCATCCCGGTGAAAGTAAAATCTGCACAACTGACTGAGTGAAATAGCTGTCTATTGTTTCACACAACTCAAGAGATTGACTCTTATTCCGAGGAGCAAAGTTGTCATGTTTATGCGGTTGTCGGAAGCTGAGCCCCTTCTTGTCTGAAGCCTGGGAAGCTGATCACTTCCTATTCAGTCAAGAAAGTTTCCAGTGACCGCTGAGCTAGCTGGCGCAAACCTAAATTAAGTCTAACATAGTCAGTAGAGACCTAGAAGACCGCAGTCCTACGTTTACACTGCTGTTTATGTTATTCCAATGTGCAGGGCCTATAGGGAAAATAGGAACTACACTACATGGCGCCCAACGTTTGGTAAGGCGATAAAACTAACGCAAGACATTAGAGTAACTCAGTTGTGCTTTTTCACACAGACCCTTTCTCCTGTAAATGCTCTAACAGACGTCTGGAGTGGGTGAAAGGTTAAAATCTGCCGGAACTTAGTAGGAACAGATTCCTATGCAAAGTTTCTGGTTTAGTCAACGTTGAAGGATACAGTGTTCCAAAATATTGTGCACCTAATCTTTGTTTCCTTGGAAACCTGCTCTGCAAACTTTCATTAATACAATGTCAGAAAATGGCAATAACAACGGAACCAATGAAATCACAGTAGATGCGGATCAACCGGGTTTCGATGTTACAGGGATTAATGAACCGGGTGCGATTATCATCCCGGTAAACATAAGAAAATCTATAACTTCAAAACTTATAGAAAACGGACTGACATCACGAGGTGGTACAGTCATTTTCGTGATAGAGGCACACGAATATCGCCAGACAGAGGTATTCTATTCTTGGATAAACTTTCCAGCGGCAAACGCTACAACACACGAGTTCCACTATTACAAAATAGAGGAACCACCGGAAGAGTACGCTCCTTTCGAGGAGATTGAAATCCCATTAAAATACCAAGAGCACCTGCTCTGGTTTAAAGGCGCCCTAAAACATAATGATCACATTACCAGGCTCGGTCCACTAGGTAGACCAGGAGCAACGTGGCCGATTCTATCCAGCTACACACCACATCCAGACATTGAAAAAATTTCAAGAGAAGAACTTTTAGCACAGCTAAAATTACTAATTAAAATACACAGACAGTTAGTCCAATATGTAATGCGGACTGCAACGGTCCAAACAGCTGTTAATGTTCCACAGCTGACCCCTCATCAGGGGAACACAAATAAAATTACACCACAAAACATACAATCATGTCTTGGAAAAACTCCCGCAAAACGAGAACAAATTCCTTTCTGGTTAGCACAGAAAATTACCCAAATAGAGGCAGTATTTCCGAATACTACCCCTATTGAGAAACACAGAATTCTGACTATCTGCCTTCCAATGGGGGTCGCACCACATGTGGAGGACTGTGACACTTGGGGTACAGTCTTTGCTTCCATTTACACAAAAACACATGGTGCTCCGTCCATGGCGGTAATACCGGATGTGCTGAAACAAATTCAGAATGAATACGGTCCAGAACCTGCTTTAACTCTTGGTATGAAATTACTGAAAGACTTCAAGCAGGTCTCGGCTATATTACTAGCCAACATAAAAGGAGAAGCAGCATCTGTGGCGATCCGCCAGAAATTGAAAGAAACAGATATACCAGATCAACCAATTGAGCTTGCCAGAATTATAGAAAAATGCTATGAAGAATTAGGTAGAGATAGTTTGGGTAGGAAACCAGAAAAACCGAACTACTCGAAAATCCTGAAAAATTATTTATTAAAAATAATCTAAACACTCCTAAAAAGAGCTGGGATGGAAATAAACAATCCACTCCCAAAGAAAAAGTTTACCAGTCCAGAGGAAGGTCTCCTCGACGGAGGGAAAGAACTCCGACTCGAGAACACCAGTCTCCCCAGAGGGAGCACTCTGAGAAAAGATATAACCTTAGAAAAAGGTATAACTTGAAAAAGCCTGATAGATATCAAAGTATTTATACACGTCCCTTCTCGATCTTTTTTGCAGAAATCGGAAAGAAGAGGACGGTCAGACCCAAGGGAAGAGCACACCAAGTCCAAAGACAAGGAACCTGCTCAAAGTAAAAAATTACAATTTCCAAGGAAGAAGGTAGCCAGTAGTAGAGTAATCGAACATGCCGAGAATATTGAGGACACAGCTGAAAAACGGAGAGTGGGCACAGACAATGCTAGACAGTGCAGCAGAAATCACCATAGCTCGCAAGATCCTGATGAGTCATCTGGAGACAGTGGACATGAATTAATACATTCAGGTAGAAACTGCTGACAGCAGAGTTAGCGAACCTCATAAGATATACGAAATAACACTCCGTATAGAGGGAGATAAGACTAGAAGAATAAGGGGTCTATTTTGGGATAACCTCTCAAAAGGCTATGATATCCTGTTAGCCGAGAAAGATTGGCCCCCAGAGTTTGTCAGGGAGTGCCCTCATGGCGAAGAAATGATTATGCCTGCCTTCTCAAATCACATTCCAATTCACACTAAATATATATATGCAAGGAAATGGGCAGTAGCCCAGACACCAGCATTATATAAAAATCATGTAGGATGGGATGAGGACTCTCCTCCTCACAAAATCCAGTTAAAAAGTCAACCGACTGCACAAAGGCAGTACCCACTTTAGCAAGAAGCTAAAAAACAGGTCAGGGAGATTTTAGATCAACTTGAATACCAAGAGGTAATTGAAACATGCACCTCTCAAATGAACAATCCTTTGTTTCCTGTCTCCAAACCGGACGATTCATATCGTCTAGTCTTGGACTACAGACACCTTAACTCATGTTGCAAAACATTTGCAGTACAAAATTTGCATAGTGCTGCACTAATGAATAACATAGTTCGCAAAAAGTACAAAACGACATTAGACATATCTAATGGGTTCTTTTGCCAAAACATTGCACCAGAAAGCAGATACTTGACCGCTTTCTCAATAATGGGGTCACAGAAAAATGTCTGCAGGCTCCCACAGGGATTCAAGAACAGCCCAGGATTATTCTCAGCCAGAGTAACAGAGTTACTACAAATCTATGATGATGAGGCATTATCATATGTCGATGACATCTAGCTCACAGACGACGACTTGGATACTCACTTGAAAAGAGTGAACACCATAATGCTTGGGTTCGCAGCAGAGGGTTACAAATTCAACTTTAAAAAGTCAAGAATTGCCCATCTAACAGTCTTATTTTTAGGAAACGAATTATCAAGTGAAGGAAAAAGCCTAGCGGACAACTTCTTAGAGAAGTGTGCTTTACTCCAAGCACCAAAAACGCTGAAGAACTTACAATCGATTCTAGGCTTCCTGAATTTCGGAAGAACTTACATTCTAAACTATGCAGAGAGGATTAAACCTCTCTACGAATTATTTAAACCTGATTTTAAACCAATCAACTGGACTCAAAAACACACAGACATTTTGAGATCACTGCAAACAGACATGTTAGCAAAAACAAAATTAGAAACACGTGACAATACACGCAACCATGTAATCTGAGTCATCCCAGGAAGATGTGGATTCACGTACCTGACCTCTAATGAGGGAGAAACTGTACCAATAGCTTACAAATCACATTTGTACACAAAAGCTGAAATAAAATTCCGTTCAACGGAAAAGATTCTAACTGCAGTTCAGACTGCTGTAGCAAAAGAAAGGGCCCTAGCACAAGGTAAACGGATAATAATCGTTACACCTATACCGGCTTTAGAAGCAGTAACTGAAGCGAGCATTCCAAATGCTAAAGCTCTGCACCTGAGATGGATCCAATGGGTTAATGCTCTTGCTGCAACAGACGTAGTGTATGAATTTGATCCTAACTTAAAGACACAGGAATTTTTACAATATGAATATGAATGTCCTCTACCACTTGAAATCCTGCCTCTAGAACAATACGGATGTATCATATATACAGATGGATCGGCACAACCCGCAGTTGAGGGTAAACAAGCTTACAGTGCTGCGTGCGCGATCGTTAAAGGTCGTTGGCACAAAGGGAAATTTAGACCAATGGTCACTAAGACGCAATCTCTAGGAGATTGTACAGCTCAGCGAGCTGAACTACTAGCATTTAAGATGGCGCTTGAAAATACCGATTGTGAATTCCCCACACTTATAGTGTGCGATTCTTATTATTGCGTTCAATCTTATAATGAATACTTGAAGAATTGGGTTGAAAACGGGTTCAAAGATGCAAAAGGTGGCACAATGAAGCACAAAATGCTTTGGGAACAAGTAGTTGTTTTACAAAAGGAACTACAAAAGACTCACTTGATACACACTCTGAGTCATCAACGTGATGGCGTTCATGTTGCGGGGAATTCATTGGCTGATGAAGCCGCGAAGGCAGCTGTGCAAACGGCTTCCGTAGCTGCTATCACCCGGTCAAAAACAAAAATAGACAGCGATATACTACAAGCTGTCAGTGAGTCAGTAAAAAATGATAGAAAAACACTCCCAACAGGCTTTCCAGAAAAATATTTATATTTAACAGATATGAATAATGTTCCTTTTGCTTGAATCCCTGGAGTGGGGGATAGGGTAATTCCAAACATGGAACACAGGTTAGGACTAATTATAGCGGCACACGAAGGTCTTGCTTCTGCACACGCTGGCGTTTCTGCAACAATATCATTATTAAAACAGAGATATTGGTGGCCTCGTATGAGAATACAAACTAAGAAATATGTACTAGAATGCGAAATATGCCAAAAAATGAAAGTATCAAAAATGAAACTGTGAGAAGTTGGCCTGGTATATAATGCTCACTAATTCTAGTGATCACTTTGTACCATGCCAAGCAACCCTCATGATGATTGGTTGTAAGTCAACCTTATAGACCAGTTATCCTAGTGGTAACGTGGACAAAGCAGTCTTAGGCTAAACTCTGAAAGGCATGTGAAGCCAGCTGTATTACCATACACAACCCCCTTGAATACCAAATGAAAGGACACCACACAGATATATATTGAAAATATATATTGGTTTATTAACTAAAAGTATCCCCTGGACTCTTTATGAGCACAGAAGCACAAGCGTTAAACACAAGACAGTTTAAAATACACAAAAGTTGCACAATATGGATGAACCCTAGGGGCCACCTAAACCATATACTAAGAAAGTGGTATAAGAGATACCAATCGGAAAGGAAACAGGCCTAGGGCCTTGGGAATCGCTGGAGCTATTCGAGACTAGCAGTGACTAAGTCGGGAAAGGCCCGCGGGACTCGGGTGCAGTGTTTAAAGTGCACACACTCACCAATGTAAAGTCTATGGTGCGTAAAAAGTACAAAGCTAGTTAGTTCGGAACCTTCCGAGTGACCTAGAAAGCTGAAACTTGAGACACAGGCCCTAGAGATGTGTACCAGTGTAGGAACACCGGCAGAGCTGAGTTACCTCACCCACAGGACGCAGGTGCACAGGGTCGAAATAGTGTCGGGTTTCGTCACGCTGGTCGATGGTGCTTGGAGCTGAAGATGCTGCAGGCGGCTCGAGGTGAAGAGTTCCGGTGGATCCAACGGTGGATCTGAAGATTTGAAGACCTGAAAGCAGAAGGGACAATGTTCAAAGTCACTAGCCAGTGACTACCGTGGAACCAGATTGGAACCAGGCGATGTCGGGTGCAAACAGGCATTGAGGTGTAGCTTCTCTCTGCAGCCACGTGGACACCGGGGGTCGAGGATGTCCAGGAGTTGGTCACGAGCTGTCCCACGTAGGCTTCTCGCTGTTGGCGGTGTCGGCAACTTGATCGGAGCCAACAGGCCTTGGCTAATGTAAGCCACGCATGAATCGAAAAAGGCTTAACACTCGGACCAGCAAGGTCAGAGCGGGTGCTCCTTTTTACAGGAGCTAGGGCAAGAGGGCAAGTCTGGAGCAACCAGACCTGCAGTGTAGTTCTTCGGTTTTGTCACCAAGGTGGCTGCTGACCACGTGGCTAGTGGCTGGGATGGCGCGTCGAATGGCACAATGCAAAAGGGCCCCACGCAGATCGTGGAGATGCTGGAGGGCTCTTCTTTGGTGCAAGGGCTGCTCGGTGGTGGGGGTTCTCAGTCCCCAAAGCACAACATCGAGGATGCCTCGGTTGCTGTGCAGTCAGCTTTTCAAGTGTCTTCCAAGAGGTCCGGTCCCACGCCACTCGGTGCCTCCACGCGTCCCTTCTTTGCAGGGACTGTGGATCGGGCTGTGAGAGGTCTGGGAGTCTGGGTCTTGTCAGGCTCTGGGCTCGGGCTCCGGCGGGAGGCGGCGGCAAAGCAGACGTCGAGTTGCTGGTTGGTGCCTGTGTTCACAGGGTGGCCACTCCTAGGCCACAAGGGAGATTCTCTTCAGTCTTCTGTGCAGCAGAATGTCGAAGTCCAGTCTTCTTCTTCGTGTAAAGTTGATTCAGGATGATCTGCTGTGCAATGGCACTGCTCCCACTCTTATTCCCAATCTGAGGGGTGGATCACCTACTAGGTCCCTCCTCTGGGAGGAACCAGGAAGGGGGGCGGTTACACCCCCTTTCCTTTGTCCAGCTCCTTGCCAGGCCTGGGTCTGGAAAGTCCCAGGACTGGTTTGGACTGGCTTATGCACAGGGACACCTTGTGTGCCCCGGGCATGTCTCAATCTATTCAGCCCTGTCCTACCCAATACACAAAACCCTTTCTGGGGTGGTACTCGCACCTCCCAAGGCAGGAAACCCTTTGTCCAAGCCTCCCTCACTGGATGGACTCCCAGCAGCAGGAGGTCAGACTCGTGTCTGTGGTGGCAGCATCCATTTTGTGATGCTGAGGCTCTGGTTAACTTTAACCGGGGTTAAGGCTACGCACATGTCGTGTCCCTCTAGAAGGGTGGAATGCTATCCCCGTCGACAGAACTGTTGAGGGGATAGTATTCCAATTCGTATGACACCTTACTCAACATGTTTTGATAAAGCCAAACCAAAGATAGCAAATAACTGCGAGGATTATAATGCACTTAAGAGTATATGGTATGGCAATATCCCGGAACAGCTTAGGGAGTGGTTCCCGACAGCTGCAGACAGGCTCAGCTCATGCTAGAGCACCATCTCACATATTTCCAAGCACTCTGCCTCCAGGATTGATGAGGCCTTCCATAGGAGTGGCTGATAGGAACATATGTGTCCAGTTTAAGGTTAGATATAGGGATACTATATCTACGTAAGAGGTGATTACACCAACTTACCCCAGCTGAGTGATCAGCCAGTTGTGTCAAATATGGAGGCCAGGCCAGGGGTGGCACAATACATGCTGCTGCCCCTGGTAGGCCTTGGATGCACCTATGCCCTGGGTACCTAGGGTACACTGTTACAGGGGCCAACAAGGTGAACCAGTTCCAATTCGTAAAGCACCTAGAGTGCATTGCCAGTAATTTAGAGAGAGAACAGAAGGCTGTGGGTCTGATTAGCAGGCCCACAGCCACATTAAGTCATAAACCAGTGAAGCAAAAAGCAAAAATTTGGGGTGACCATAGGATAGCAGACCCTACTCTCCTACACAACCCCACCCCCCAAACGCAGGGACATTAGACTAACCTTGACCAGTTGTGTCTTCATGTTCTAAGTGGAAGTACCTGGAGAGACCATCTGCGTTGCCATGGTCAGTCCCTGGGCGGTGCTCCACTGTAAAGTCCATCCCCTGTAGGGAAATGGACCACCTAAGTAGTTTGGGGTTTTCACCCTTCATCTGATTAAGCCATAAGAGGGGCTTATGGTTGGTCTGAATCTTGAAGTGAGTGCCAAATAAGTATGGTCTTAACTTCTTTAGGGCCCACACCACAGCAAAGGCCTCCCTCTCAATAGCTGACCAACGTTTCTCTCTGGGGGTCAGCCTTCTGCTAATAAAAGCAATGGGCTGGTCCTGGCCATCTTCATTAAGCTGTGAAAGCACTGCTCCCACTCCCACCTCAGAAGCATCTGTTTGGACAATGAACTCTCTTGAGTAGTCAGGACTCTTCAGGATAGGTGCAGCGCACATGGCCTTCTTCAGGTCATCAAATGCCTTTTGACAGATTTCTGTCCACTGAACCTTTTTGGGCATCTTCTTAGATGTCAGATCATTAAGAGGAGTCACAATGGACCCATAGTTCTTAACAAACTTCCTGTAGTACCCAGTCAGGCCCAAGAAAGCTCTGACCTGAGTCTGGGTAGTTGGAGGGGACCAGTCCTTTATGGTCTGGATCTTACTCTCCAGTGGTTGAACTTTGCCTCCACCTACAAGGTGGCCCAGGTATACAACCTTGCTCTGCCCTATCTGGCACTTTGTTGCATTGATAGTGAGGCCTGCCTTCTGCAGAGCCTCAAGCACTTCCTTCAGGTGGACCAGGTAATCCTCCCAGGTGGAGCTAAAGACAGCAATATCATCCAGATAAGCTGCACAAAAGTCATCCAACCCAGTGAGGACTTGATTCACCAACCTTTGGAAGGTGGCAGGTGCATTTTTCAAACCAAAGGGCATCACCACAAATTGATAATGCCCACTAGGGGTAGAAAATGCTGTCTTGGCTTTAGACTCCTCAGCTAACCTGATTTGCCAGTAGCCAGCTGTTAAGTCAAATGTGCTCAAATATTTGGCAGAAGCCAACTTGTCAATGAGCTCATCTGCCCTTGGAATAGGGTGTGCATCTGTCCTGGTGACAGCATTGAGTCCTCTGTAATCCACACCGAACCTCATCTCTCTCTTGCCATCTTTGGTGTGAGGTTTGGGGACCAGAACCACTGGGCTAGCCCAGGGGCTCTCTGAAGGCTCAATGACACCTAATTCCAGCATCTTTTGCACCTCAGTCTTTATACAGTCCCTGACATGATCAGGTTTTTTTTTTTTTTTTTTGTATGTTCTTATATAGCGCTCGAATCACCCTGGGGCATCTCGGCGCTTGCCTTGGGAACCCGTCCTGGCTTTTCCCTGTGAGATAACCCATACTGGGCATCCCCAAGGTGAAAGCCAGGCATCCCGCCGCGGGGGGCGGGATGCCTGGCTTGCTCTTTTCATTAAGACTGTCACCAGTGTCCACCACATGGGTACACCAGTTAGTCTGACTGGGTGTCAATGAGAACATATGCCTGTATGCCTGTAGAACTTGTCTACAGTCATTTTGTTGATGTTCAGTGAGGCTGCCATCTAAGGCCACACCATCAACTGAGCCATCCTCAGGATTCTGAGTGAGCAGGTCTGGGAGAGGGTTTCTCTCTTCCTCCTGTCCCTCATCTGTAGCCATGAGCAAGCCCATGTCTGTCCTGCTGACATATGCCTTCAATCTGTTGACATGGAGCACCCTGTGGGGGCTCCTGGGAGTTCCTAGGTCCACCAAGTAGGTAACCTCTCCCTTCTTTTCCAGAATTGTATGGGGTCCAGACCATTTGTCCTGGAGTGCTGCTGGGGCCACTGGCTCCAACACCCATACCTTCTGTCCAGGCTGAAACTCAACCAGGACAGCCTTTTGGTCATGCCAAGCTTTCTGTAATTCTTGGCTAGCCTCAAGGTTTTTGGATGTCTTTTCCATGTACTCTGCCATCCTGGAGCGGAGACCAAGTACATAGTCCACTATGTCTTGCTTAGGCTTTTTGAGAGGTGACTCCCATCCTTCCTTCACCAGACACAGGGGTCCTCTTACAGGGTGCCCAAACAACAATTCAAAGGGGCTGAAGCCAACCCCCTTTTGAGGGACCTCTCTGTAAGCAAACAAAAGGCAGGGTAGAAGGATGTCCCATCTCCGCCTGAGCTTTTCTGGTAATCCTTTGATCATACCCTTTAGGGTCTTGTTAAACCTTTCAACAAGCCCATTACATTGTGGATGATAAGGAGTGGTGAACTTGTAGTTGACACCACATTCCTTCCACATAGCTGTCAAATATCCTGACATGAAGTTGGCACCTCTGTCAGATATTACCTCCTTAGGAAACCCCACTCTGGAGAAAACTCCAAGTAAGGCCCTGGCCACAACAGGAGCTGTTGTGGTCCTAAGTGGAATTGCCTCTGGGTACCTGGTGGCATGGTCCACCACCACCAGTATGAATCTGTGCTCAGATGCTGTAGGGGGATCCATTGGACCTACAATATCAATCCCCACTCTTTCAAAGGGAACCCCCACCACAGGTAGTGGTATCAGGGGGGCCTTTGTTGTTCCACCTGCTTTACCACTGGCTTGGCAGGTTTCACAGGAGCGACAAAACTCCTTGGTGTCTTCAGACATGTGAGGCCAGTGAAAGTGAGGGACAAGCCTGTCCCAGGTCTTATTCTGGCCTAAGTGTCCTGCTAAAGGAATATCATGGGCCAAGGTGAGAAGGAAACCCCTAAATTGCAGAGGTATAACCAACCCCCTGGTTGCACCAGGCTTGGGGTCTCTACCCTCTGTGTAAAGGAGTCCTTCATCCCAATAAACTTTATCGGCACCTTGAGCATTCCCAGCAGCCTCAGCAGCAGCCTGCTGTCTGAGGGGTTCAAGAGAAGGACAGGTTAACTGAGCCTGCCCGAAGTCTGCCCTAGAAGGTCCCCCTGTCCCCACAAACTCAACCTGATCAGGCTCAAGTTCTTCAGAGACAGTTCCTTCAGGGGTCTCAAGACCAGCTTCCTGTGAAGCTTGATCCTCACTTGTAGGCAGTTGGGAAGGCACAGCCTTGACCCTCCTGTTCTTCTTCTTGGAAGGTGCTTGGTCCATTGTTCCAGGATCCAAGACCTGAGGTTCAGAGAGGCACTTTTTGGCCTGTGACCTGGTCACAGCAAGGACATGTGATGATATCCCTAACATCTCTGCATGAGTCCTGTACTCAACTTCTGACCATAGAGAGTTCTCCAGGTCATTGCCCAACAAACATTCAACTGGGAGATCAGCACTAACCACAACTCTTTTTAGGCCAGCTACCCCTCCCCAGGAAAAGTTAACAAGTGCCACACTATGTGTAGTAGTGACATTGCTGGCATTGGTCACCAGGTAATTATCACCTGGCATGTACTGTCCAGGGTCCACAAAGTTAGGTGTCACCATAGTGACACTGGCACATGTGTCCTTGTAAGCTTGAGCCACTTTGTTATTAATCAAAGGCGTCTGTCTGTATTTGCCCAGGTTACTGGGACTGATGTCAGGGGTCAAATCTATGTCCCCTTCACAAATCAGAACAGCCTGTGTAAGGGTTCTGACTAGGTCAGAATCTCCTTCAGTTCCCAAGGTGATACCCACTACCCCCTTGGCTTGTGGACCAGCACTGCTAGCTGTACTAGTGGGTGCAGGTGCCTTAGGGGCTGCAGTGCTGGGGGCTCCACCCTTTTTACACTCACTTGTCCAGTGAGAGGTGTTTTTACAAGTTTTACACCAGGGTTTCTTCTGACCTTCTTTCTTCTTTTTCTTGGAAGTTTGGGACCCACCCTCTGTATCAGTTTGGGGCCCTGTTGAAGACTTCTGGTCTTTAGCTTTCTGCTCCCCACCCTTCTGGTCTGTTTTCTTCTGGTCACCACCCTGGTTCTGGTTCTGGTTCTTTTGCTTAACTCTGGTTCTAACCCATTTATCTGCCCTCTTTCCCAATTCTTGGGGAGAGGTCAAATCTGAGTCAACCAAATGTTGATGCAACTGCTGGTTCTGACAATTATTTAAAATGTGTTCTCTCATCAGCAAATTATACAATCCTTCATAGTCTGTAACCTTGCTTCCCAGCAACCATCTCTCCAGAGCCTTAGTGGCACACTCAACAAATTCAGACCAGTCCTGAGTCTGTGTCTTCTGGGTATCTCTGAACATTAACCTGTACTGTTCAGTGGTTAAGCCTAACCCATCAATCAGAGCACTCTTCAGGACCAGGTAGTTTCTAGAATCCCCATCACTAACTGTGAGGAGTCTGTCTCGGCCTCTACCTTCAAAAGAGAGCCACAAGATTGCTGCCCACTGCTCCTGAGGGATCTGCTGTACTCTGCAGGCTCTCTCCATTGCAGTTATCCATTTATGGATATCATCCCCAGCTTTGTAGGGGGGCGCAATCTTACTCAGGTTTCTGTTATCATAAGACCTGTCTTTATCCTTGTGGATATTACCCCACTCTCTCTAGGCTGTCTTGCTCTAGCAAGTTTCTCTTGGGCCAGGGCAACCTCTAATTCTTGTCTCTGGATCCTCAATTCAGCCTCTCTCATTTTGGCCTCATGTTCCCTTCTCTGAGGGCTAGTCATCTCCCTTCTGGAGTGACCATGAGAGCCTCTAGAAGCATGGGAGTTGTTAGAGTCACCTGAGTGAGTCCTTCTCCTCCTAGGCTTCTGGTTAAGTCCACCTGGGGGTCTGAATGGGTTGTTACCAGATTCAGTCCCAAATAGGCTTAAGTTAGCCTGGTTCAGTCTACTGACCAGCACCTGATTATGTCTGTCATCATCTGACTCACTGCTCCCCCCTTCTGTCTCTTCTTCCTCTTCCTGCTCCTCATCTACCTGAGGAGCTCCAGTGATGGGGGCTTACTCATCTACCAGGATGATAGGGACAGGGGTTTCTACAGTGTCATCCTCAGAAGGATGGTGTCCTTCAGCATCCCCTGAGGGGTCTGCCTTAGAGGTCTTTAGAGTCTCAGACTGGTCCAAGATCTCTCTAAGGTGGTCTGTGGTAGGGGAAGGCCCTGTCCTCAGACCCCTTAGGACACAAAGCTGTCTCAATTCCTTAAAGGAAAAAATAGCAAATTTGGATGGTGCCCTTGGAGGGTCACTCTCAACAGGGATGTTCCCAGTGGAACCCTCTGCTCCAGACATTGCTCTAGTGTGGGTGGATGTGTTGCAATCTACCTACACTGGTGTTTACCTACTAAAGATATCTAGTAGTTGTAGTCGGGGTGTGCTGCTCCCTTTGCTCTACAACAACTAAGTTCAGTAGAACTTAAGTATACTAGTCTTGTTTTATATGTACCTAGCAGGTACCTGTATGATCTTTCAAATGATAATCTCAAAGATTGTAATGGTAAAACAACAGCAAGCTCAGATCCCAATCCGCTGCTCACCAATGTGAGAAGTTGTCCTGGTATATAATGCTCACTAATTCTAGTGATCACTTTGTACCATGCCAAGCAACCCTCATGATGATTGGTTGTAAGTCAACCTTATAGACCAGTTATCCTAGTGGTAACGTGGACAAAGCAGTCTTAGGCTAAACTCTGAAAGGCATGTGAAGCCAGCTGTATTACCATACACAACCCCCTTGAATACCAAATGAAAGGACACCACACAGATATATATTGAAAATATATATTGGTTTATTAACTAAAAGTATCCCCTGGACTCTTTATGAGCACAGAAGCACAAGCGTTAAACACAAGACAGTTTAAAATACACAAAAGTTGCACAATATGGATGAGCCCTAGGGGCCACCTAAACCATATACTAAGAAAGTGGTATAAGAGATACCATTCGGAAAGGAAACAGGCCTAGGGCCTTGGGAATCGCTGGAGCTATTCGAGTCTAGCAGTGACTAAGTCGGGAAAGGCCCGCGGGACTCGGGTGCAGTGTTTAAAGTGCACGCACTCACCAATGTAAAGTCTATGGTGCGTAAAAAGTACAAAGTTAGTTAGTTCAGAACCTTCCGAGTGACCTAGAAAGCTGAAACTTGAGACACAGGCCCTAGAGATGTGTACCAGTGTAGGAACACCGGCGGAGCTGAGTTACCTCACCCACAGGACGCGGGTGCACAGGGTCGAAGTAGTGTCGGGTTTCGTCACGCTGGTCGATGGTGCTTGGAGCTGAAGATGCTGCAGGCGGCTCGAGGTGAAGAGTTCAGGTGGATCCAAGGGTGGATCTGAAGATGTGAAGACCTGAAAGCAGAGGGGACAATGTTCAAAGTCACTAGCCAGTGACTACTGTGGAACCAGATTGGAACCAGGCGATGTCGGGTGCAAACAGGCGTTGAGGTGTAGCTTCTCTCTGCAGCCATGTGGACACCGGGGGTTGAGGACGTCCAGGAGTTGGTCACGAGCTGTCCCACGTAGGCTTCTCGCTGTTGGCGGTGTCGGCAACTTGATCGGAGCCAACAGGCCTTGGCTAATGTAAGCCACGCAAGAATCGAAAAAGGTGTTGAAATTAGCAAAATTAATGTACCTAAGCGGCGTTCATTTGCCCTCTCCCGTCCCCCTCCCTGTAGGCACCACGTATACCCTGAAATGTTGACCGCATCATTCTGCCAATGACAGCCCGTGCCCATATGTACATGACAGCCATTTTAGGCCATGGCCTCTCTGCCCGTTTTTATAAAAATCCCCGGCTTCCCTCCTGCGCGCATTTGAGCACCCCCCCCCCCCCCCAGCTGTATCTGACTGCCCCTGTTCTCTCATGCACGGGTCATAAGATCTCTCTCTCTCTCTCCGTGCGACTCTGACCCTGCGCGCACCCTGACCCCCTCCTTCTCCCTCACATGGACAAGTCCTAAACCTTCCTCCTCCGCAAGACCCTGTCCTTGGGAGTCACGGCCGCGCCTGACCAACACCTCCATTCCTTTCATGAATAACCCCTCTGTTAGCAAACCCTCCCTCCGCGATGGACTGTCCACACATGTCCGAGGCCATCGCTTAAGCCGGAAAATGCTGTTTATTGCCCTTTATTGTATGAAGTCACTCCTCTTCAAAGAACCCACTGTTGATCCTGGCCATCCCACCCCCTGGGCTATGATCAGGCGCACCCATCCTAAACAGTTGACGGAACACTCAGCTGCGTGATTGCCCTCCCCTCTTATCAGCAGGTCAAGGGTCCCTATGGTGAACACATGTGGGGTAGGATTGACACGAGGATTATGGGGATATCTTTTCTTTGTTTCACAATGCTGTGATTGTAACGCCAAGTGTTTTGTAAGGTATAAAAGACGGAGTCTCAGCTCACTTGTTAGAGCACCTCCCGATGACACCTTGTTTCGTGTCTGAAATGACTGGCTCTCCTCATGAGAAATAAACTCTGTTCTTATGATTCCTGCTCCCAGCGCCCGTCTCTTTATTTTGGTAACTATTTAGAATGGGAACTAATAGGCGACTTGCGCCAGCCATCCGGGCATTGACACTAGTATGTCGCTCTCTTTTTCTACAATTGGCGTCCCAACGCGGGGTCCATCAGTGACATAGGGTCCAATGAGAGAGATCCAGACGATGAGGTGAACATCTAAATGATCGGAGTATACCTGCCTTGAGAGGGCCCTCGTCCGGCTGCCGATTGAATGAACTTCACCTATTCTGAACGGACCTCTCTTGAGTGACCTACTGTCCTGACTGGAATCCCACAGGACTGCTGCGGTAAAATCATGGAGTAAGAGAACGATCGGGCGCTGGAAGGAGGAAGGCGAAGAACTGCCCACACGGTCCGGTCCGGGTAAGGTCGCGTAAATGCGACAAATTGTGAAATGATTGTTTTGGATAATACTAGTATTACGCTTTGTTGAAACCTCTGGAGATTCACTGTCTGCAAACGGAGAAAACAACAGGCTCTCTCTTTGCGAGCAGTGAAGGATAGGTAACGCAGACTTTTGTCCCCATTGTAATCCGTCGTGCCTATCTTCCTCCCCCACTGTTTCCCGAACTGTTGTTCGTGGATTATTGTCTGGAGATTCTTTGTCTGCAAACAGGGAAGAACAAGGTCTCGCTTTGCAGGTAGAGAAAGAGTGGGTAACGATAACTTTTCGTGCCCACTTATTCTCCCCACTGATTGTTTGATTGACCGATTGTTCGGTATTGGTTCGTTTGAGGTATTCACCGCCTGCAAACAACGGAGAATAGAAATATTCTGTCTAGTCTTTGCCCGCCGTGATAAGATAGGTAGTGCAGACTTTTGTCCCCGTTGTAATCCGTCATGCCTATCTTCTCCCCATTGGTTGGTAGCCTGTTTAGCCCGGACCACTTATTAGAGTCGAACCATCCAGCTCCACTGGAGGGCACATCTAATAAGGACCTGTTCATTAAAGTGTGGACTAGTCGCTATAGCTTATAATAGGTTATGGCATAAAAATAAAAGAAAAGGAGTTGAGCGAAATCAGTAGGCCACTGAGGAGTTATCAACTTCGCTAAAAATAAAATAAGAAATGTTAGAAACAACCCGTAATAAGAAACATAAAAATGGCGAGGGAAGACAAGCTTGACACCAAGGCAAGCCACGAGGTAACTAGGTTCCGTTGCCTATTGCTGCCCTAAACATGTCTGCCTCATTGCCCACCACGCCCAAATAACGGTCACATGAAATAGATACAAATCAATAGGTACCTACCCCCGTTCCGGAAACTCCCGAAGTGCCACAGGTCCGCGGTTACGCCCATCCGGTAGGCGAGGCCTCGAAGCAATCGGGGCTCGCCTGGCCGCAGTCGGAAGGGGAGGCTGTGGGGCGGACGGCCCAGAAAACCGTGATGGCCTCTCCTTCTCTCCTCTTCTGCTGCCCTGCAGGCCACGGGGGGGGCTGTCTTGCCTCAGCCACCGACCACCCCCCCCTCTGTCTCTCGCCTGGTCCGGCCCGCGAAGAAGGCCGAAGCCAAAAACAAGAACGGCGGCGCTTACATGTAGTCCCGCCACATGTCGACGCCTGGACAATTGCAGGTAGTCCCGCCACATGCCGACGCCGGGATAGTTACAGGTAGTCCCGCCACATGTCAAATTCCTGGAGAGTTGGAGGTAGTCCCGCCACGTGTCGGAAAGAGGGGGGGGGGGCTGTCTTGCCTCAGCCACCGACCCCCCCCCCATCTTCAATAGCCAGCACGGCCAATATCGAAACGGCGGAGCCGAGGATCGGCGAGGGGTCGCTGGAAGGGGGAGGCGGCGCGAACGAGCCTCCCCCACCTCCCTCCAGGTGGAGGCTTCCAGCGACACCCCAACGCTCTTACTTAAAGAGGGTCCACATCGAAAAGCGGTCTTTTGCCCGGGGCGGGCACACGCCCATGCCATCTCTCCTCGACCTTGAAGATTCTATAAGAGCCGGGGGGCCCCCGACCCCTCTGCATGGGTGCCCCCGTCCCCCCTCACTGGGACCCGCGACATCGACACACTCCTGCCGGCGCCAGCCTCAGTTTGGAAATGGCTAAAAACACAGCCAAAGTACAGACTTGTTCAGTTCCGGTGGAACACCAGAATGACCCGGTAGGAAAATTGTTGTTGCCCTCCCCACTCTTTGACTGATGGTCCATTTGTTAGACTGTTACCACATTGCGAAAAACTTTTTGAATTGCCAACGGAAGGTTCTGGTCCAACCGTGAGTCATTGGAGACATTCTGACTATACCGGAACATGCCTGACCTCGCCCAAAATGGCGCCGATTCACGAAAACGAAAACTTTCGAACTCCCTGTTCACCTGGATTGCTCGAATATTGATGCTCTGAGATATGTATGCATTTTTGGACAATGAAAGTCGATAAGATGGATAGTGATTATGTACCTATAGAAGAAAAGCAATACCGATATTGATCATGTGTTTGGACAATGAACTGATTTAGGGTGGGTACTTATTATGAATGGGAACAATGAATTGGTGTAATTTAGACAGTGAACGAGCATCTGGATAATGAATTAATGAATTAATTGAAAAACTGAATTCTTGACATGCATCATGCTTGCTCTGTAGTAAAGTTTTTTACGATTTTATTGCACTACCGCACTTTATGCAATGAACTGCCACCAACTTCTTTCTTCCTATGTACAGTTCCAATCTGCTCCGTGGCTGGTCCACTGGGTTGTAGGCCTGTATTTTATACACCAGCACTTTTTTTATTAAAAGCATTTTCGAAAAAGAAAGCATAATTGTAGCGGTTGCATTAATGAGTTTTTGAATGTATTACTACTGTGAGCAACGAGAAAGTATGATGAAGGCTGAAGGTTGAAAAGGACCCGATATTTAGCAGCTACATTATGTGTGACAGGCAGCCGGAAAAGTGTTTTAGACGCTTTTTAACGACACCACAGAAATGCCACCTGACCGCCACCCTTGCACGCAACCTAAAGGGGTCGCGACCAAGTAACTCATGTAGATACGCAGATCGTCAATGATTATCTATCTGACACTACTGGTCCCTCTGGGCTTAAACGCCGAGATGGCAAAGAAATGCACTACGTGGAGATAGGTCGAGTATGTGGTAGGTAAAAACATTTCCGGATTACTGCATGCTGATGAGGTTTGAATGCTGCCCCCCCACCCCTTCTTTCTCCTCCCTTCTGCAGGTCGCGTTGGAACATCGGCTGAAGTATGGGAGGACGATGACCGACCCACCGACGAGAAAGGGAAGAAGGGAATATGAGCGTGGTCCTTATGACAATAGGTTCTTAAAAAAGACGTAGACTTGACATGACTGTATCTCATCAGAACATAGCGACTGGGAGGATGGACTGACATAGAGACCTGACGGGTACTGTATGACGAAAAATTGGCTCGAAATAACACGTTAGAGAATGTAACTAGACGTTTGACTAGGTAGGGAAACGACAAAAGAAAAAGTGCACGGGTAAGGGTTACCAAGACTGCACCCATCGGGGAGGTTAGAAATGTTGCTGATGTTCAAAATGTACTGCCCCCCCTTCTCACACTCTCATAGATCTAGCCAAGCTGTCCGACTGTTCTCCCGATCGATATTTGCCGTTGCATCAGCCTGAAGAACTTCCCACCAAAGGAAGAAACTGGAGAATGGTTTAAAATCCAACCATGGGTAAATAGCGCGACCAGGTTCATTTCTGATCGACTAACCAAGGTGTAAGTATTGGCAATTGAGAACGCTCGAAAAGATAACAGGCGAGAGGGAAAAGGGAGGGAAAGGTAGACAGAGCTAAGCACATAGGTAAATAGGATAGTAAAAGATAAGTAGGATATAAAAATATATAGATCTCTTTGGCCAACTATTGTTTTATGTTTTTGTTATGAATGTCTTATGTATGTAATACATGTACTGTCTTCCTTCGTCCGAGTGTGTGTGTGTGTGTACTGGAGGGGTTTATGTTCTCCCTTTGTTTGCGTCTCTCCGTTACCTGACCCCCTACTGTTCTGTGTTGTGAACGCACTAAATGACCTATTTTTGTACACGTCTCTCCCTTTCTCTATCTCTCTCTCTCTCTCTCTCTACATGTCATACGTGTACCGAATGGCTCGTTTAGGTTGCGGACGACTCTCACTCTCTATGAGAGTCTCCCTGTTTCCTCTTCCTTTTTTATGGTAAAATCGTGCCTCGCAGGCACCAGTCTGATTGGATGATTATTGAACGCGAAGGCGTTCAGCGAAATTGGCCGAAAGCTAAAATGATTGTATATCGCCATATTACTACCTCTCCTTTCTGCAAAATGAATGAACTCCAATTGGCTGAGAAGGGAAGGACAGGTAAGACGACTAAGGTCCCCCAATCTGGCCTTTATAGGGGAACTGTATGTCAATGGCACCCTATTTTTCTGTTCATCGGAGACGAACGCCAACGTCCAATTTGACCCCCAACGCCCAGATTCCCTCCCCTTCTTTTTGCACCCAAGCGCGAGCGTCAGAAGCTTCCCCGCCCCATTTGATAGACCCCAGCTGCTGTCCCAGGTATAAACATGATGACCATGAGTAACTGTCGTCCCTCGAGAAAAATTTGTTTTACCTGACTCTCGATGATAGCGCCCCCGCCCTGTTTGAAAAGGTTAGCCAGCCTTGAGGGGAAATGTTCCGAAATGTTGAACATGATGAAATGCACAGTTGATGGGAATATTATTTTGTCCTCACTTGAATTATAAAGGGGACGATGAATAAACTTGGCATGAACTCAGTAGGAATGCCGACGTATGCACTGCTTGGTAATAGACCTCTGACTGTGACCGATGAGCGTATCTCCCAAACGCGTAGAATTAAGGGAGGAATTCACATGCATAAATGTCTTCGTCTGCCAGTTCTCTAAAAACTTGTTTTGTACCTATTCAAAGATTCGCGATCACCGGAGGAGAAGGGTCGGACGTGGCGTACAGCCTAGCTGCGGATCTTGAGACACATGTGACCTCGACCAAAGGTGGAGCCGCAGACCAACTAGAAACGGGACGAGACAGCAATCCCAAACGTGGAAACGACGGGCTACCCTGAAGCCCTCCGCCTGCTAACCCACGTGTGCCTGGAGTCTCCGTCCCCCTTCTTTGGGCCCGATTGATGGGCCTGCCTGCTTGTTATCCTTTGCTCCCTTGGTCCCTTTTGTGTGTCCCAGGAACTCTGACCCAACTCCACTCTCTCTCCTATCGACTATTTGAACTACACACCCCCTCTTTTCCACGTGACTTATTGCCAAAAGGAAGGCCAAAAGGAAGAACTGCATTCAACTGGGAATAGGGTGTTGCCACCGAAATATGGGTGCCGAGCATAAGGCGCCGCCAAACGGATTGCTTAGGGAACAGGACTGTGGTCTAACAGCAGAGGACTGACCGCACCCTGCAACGCGTAAGGATAGACCCGAGCTGGACCTATAGCTCCACCGCCGGTGCTCAACAGCGCCAACGAAAGGACACGGACTAGAGCCTACCAGTGATGGCTCATTACTAAAAGACACTGTGACGAAGAGATCTTGTATATTGAACTGATTCCGCCCTCAACTGCTTGGTCAAAATGTCCATTGGTCACATTTTTAAGTCAGAAACCTTTATGCTATGTAGTGCTTCTGAAATGATAGGAACTCGACAAATGCAATTTCCTATGTGCTGCATTCTGCCCATCACATCAACTGTTCATGATTTTTGTGCAATATGTTAGTATTGACAAATGCTATTTCATCAACCACCTGTTTATATGTACGCCCTTAACTGGGAAGGATAGGAAGATGAGCTTTGTTGTTTATATGTACGCCCATCAACTAGGAAGAATAGGAAAATGAACTCGCTTATGTTAAAAGCGGCGACTGTGGAAATTAGCAAAATTAATGTACCTAAGCGGCGTTCATTTGCCCTCTCCCGTCCCCCTCCCTGTAGGCACCACGTATACCCTGAAATGTTGACCGCATCATTCTGCCAATGACAGCCCGTGCCCATATGTACATGACAGCCATTTTAGGCCATGGCCTCTCTGCCCGTTTTTATAAAAATCCCCGGCTTCCCTCCTGCGCGCATTTGAGCACCCCCCCCCCCCCAGCTGTATCTGACTGCCCCTGTTCTCTCATGCACGGGTCATAAGATCTCTCTCTCTCTCTCCGTGCGACTCTGACCCTGCGCGCACCCTGACCCCCTCCTTCTCCCTCACATGGACAAGTCCTAAACCTTCCTCCTCCGCAAGACCCTGTCCTTGGGAGTCACGGCCGCGCCTGACCAACACCTCCATTCCTTTCATGAATAACCCCTCTGTTAGCAAACCCTCCCTCCGCGATGGACTGTCCACACATGTCCGAGGCCATCGCTTAAGCCGGAAAATGCTGTTTATTGCCCTTTATTGTATGAAGTCACTCCTCTTCAAAGAACCCACTGTTGATCCTGGCCATCCCACCCCCTGGGCTATGATCAGGCGCACCCATCCTAAACAGTTGACGGAACACTCAGCTGCGTGATTGCCCTCCCCGCTTATCAGCAGGTCAAGGGTCCCTATGGTGAACACATGTGGGGTAGGATTGACACGAGGATTATGGGGATATCTTTTCTTTGTTTCACAATGCTGTGATTGTAACGCCAAGTGTTTTGTAAGGTATAAAAGACGGAGTCTCAGCTCACTTGTTAGAGCACCTCCCGATGACACCTTGTTTCGTGTCTGAAATGACTGGCTCTCCTCATGAGAAATAAACTCTGTTCTAATGATTCCTGCTCCCAGCGCCCGTCTCTTTATTTTGGTAACTATTCAGAATGGGAACTAATAGGCGACTTGCGCCAGCCATCCGGGCATTGACACTAGTATGTCGCTCTCTTTTTCTACAAAGGCTTAACACTCGGACCAGCAAGGTCAGAGCGGGTGCTCCTTTTTACAGGAGCTAGGGCAAGTCTGGAGCAACCAGACCCTCAGTGTAGTTCTTCGGTTTCGTCGCCAAGATGGCCGCTGACCACGTGGCTAGTGGCCGGGATGGCGTGTCGAGTGGCACAATGCAAAAGGGCCCCACGCAGATCGTGGAGATGCTGGAGGGCTCTTCTTCGGTGCAAGGGCTGCTCGGTGGTAGGGGTTCTCAGTCCCCAAAGCACAACATCGAGGATGCCTCGGTTGCTGCGCAGTCAGCTTTTCGAGTGTCTTCCAAGAGGTCCGGTCCCACGTCACTCGGTGCCTCCACGGGTCCCTACTTTGCAGGGACTGTGGATCGGGCTGTGAGAGGTCTGGGAGTCTGGGTCTTGTCAGGCTCTGGGCTCGGGCTCCGGCGGGAGGCGGCGGCAAAGCAGACGTCGAGTTGCTGGTTGGTGCCTGTGTTCACAGGGTGGCCACTCCTAGGCCACAAGGGAGATTCTCTTCAGTCTTCTGTGCAGCAGAATGTCGAAGTCCAGTCTTCTTCTTCGTGTAAAGTTGATTCAGGATGATCTGCTGTGCAATGGCACTGCTCCCACTCTTATTCCCAATCTGAGGGGTGGATCACCTACTAGGTCCCTCCTCTGGGAGGAACCAGGAAGGGGGGCAGTTACACCCCCTTTCCTTTGTCCAGCTCCTCGCCAGGCCTGGGTCTGGAAAGTCCCAGGACCGGTTTGGACTGGCTTATGCACGGGGACACCTTGTGTGTCCCGGGCATGTGTCAATCTATTCAGCCCTGTCCTACCAATACACAAAACCCTGTCTGGGGTGGTGATCGCACCTCCCAAGGCAGGAAACCCTTTGTCCAAGCCTCCCTCGCTGGAAGGACTCCCAGCAGCAGGAGGTCAGACTCGTGTCTGTGGTGGCAGCATCCATTTTGTGATGCTGAGGCTCTGGTTAACTTTAACCAGGGTTAAGGCTACACACATGTTGTGTCCCTCTAGAAGGGTGGAATGCTATCCCCGTCAACAGAACTGTCGAGGGGATAGTATTCCAATTCGTATGACACCTTACTCGACATGCTTTGATAAAGCCAAACCAAAGATAGCAAATAACCGCGAGGATTATAATGCACTTAAGTGTATATGGTATGGCAATATCCCGGAACAGCTTAGGGAGTGGTTCCCGAAAGCTGCAGACAGGCTCAGCTCATGCTAGAGCATCATCTCACATATTTCCAAGCACTCTGCCTCCAGGATTGATGAGGCCTTCCATAGGAGTGGCTGATAGGAACATATGTGTCCAGTTTAAGGTTAGATATAGGGATACTATATCTAAGTAAGAGGTGATTACACCAACTTACCCCAGCTGAGTGATCAGCCAGTTGTGTCAAATATGGAGGCCAGGCCAGGGGTGGCACAATACATGCTGCAGCCCCTGGTAGGCCTTGGATGCACCTATGCCCTGGGTACCTAGGGTACACTGTTACAGGGGCCAACAAGGTGAACCAGTTCCAATTCGTAATGCACCTAGAGTGCATTGGCAGTAATTTAGAGAGAGAGCAGCGGGCTGTGGGTCTGATTAGCAGGCCCACAGCCACATTAAGTCATAAACCAGTGAAGCAAAAAGCAAAAATTTGGGGTGACCATAGGATAGCAGACCCTACTCTCCTACAGAAACGACCAGCGCAGACACCCCTTCTCATCTCAGATAAACCATTAGCATGTGTTTACCTGGACCACTGTGGTCCCCTACAAAGGAATGGCAACTATAAATATATCATGGTCGCAGTGGATTCCTGTATGAGATTCATATGGATGTGGCCAAAACTGTTATAAAAGATCTGCAAGTCTTTATCTGCACATACGCAATTGCCATGCTACATTCTGACCAGGGTCCTGCTTTTAGCTCTCGAGCTTATAAGGAGGCCATGACCAGCATGGGCATTGGATTGCGATTCCCTTGTCCATTTCATCCTGAGGGAAATAGCGTAGTGGAAAGAAAAAACCAAGACATAAAGCAATCTATAACAGCAAAGGTATTAGGTTTGAGTGATGGGTGGGTCAAACATTTAATAAGTGTCCAACGTAGTCTTAACAACCTGCCAAGAAATTCTCTAAAAGGTTTCAGCCCGTACGAACTATTCAGAACTAGAATACATGTTCAGGACTTAGATATTCTTGCTTCAGTGGTAGAAGATAAGAATAAAGACTTTGATATCAAAGATCGTTTGGCTGTTTTACAGGACTTAAATGAAACAAGAAAAGCCCTGAGCAACATAAAGTTAAAACAACAGCCAACCACCACTGAAGACACACCACCTGTCCCAGCAAGACCTGCCTGGATTCCAAAGATTGGGGATCTGGTCAGAGAAAAAATAGCGGTGAAGCAGGAATTTGGGCCTTCGTACAGAAAAGCAGTACCTGTCTTAGCAATCAACGGAACAAGATCAGTAGTACTACCGCCCATTGCTGGTAAAAAGGAGAACAGAGTTGTATCAATCGACCTGGTAAAACCACAATCATGTGGCCTATAATCAACAGCAGGCCCAGTGGACTCCCAAGAAGTAACAGAATACCCACATTTGCAAGAATCCAAGAGGTTCAAACTGAAAGACTAATCACATTTGATAAACCGGCAGTGAATAAAAAAGGACTATGCAGAAATGCAATGGAACTTGTCCCTCTTGAAACACAGATTGAAACAGTTCGTCATGAAACACCAGTCTACAATGATGTAGCGTCAGAATGTGCTAATGAAAGGCAAATTGAGAAAACAATTCCAACAATCGACAGAACTGCATCTGGCTACTTCATCAACTTCGACAACTTTTCTGAAGATCAAAGCGACTCTGAAGTGACGCCAGAAACAAAGACTTTTAAGGAAAAAGCAACAGAACTCTTTCATCAACTCAACGAAACCTACCTTATTTCTCCATGGTTAGAATTTTGGATTGGGCTAGGTGTATTTTTCCTCCTGCTTTGGCTCATCGTGGTACTTTGCTTGGGAAAATTCATAGAGGGAAAATACAGTTCAATGGACACAGCAAGTCAGAACATCAACTTAGTTCTGAAACCACACAGATCATCTCACGTGGAGAAAAGAGAACTATCATCAGTAAATGTCACAGCCATTCCAATACCCGGCGGGGTAGTTTGAGACAAGACAGACTATGAAATATATGGCCCGGTCGAGATCTTGAAATATCCTCACCAGTTCAAGGTTTCATTAAGTGACTTTATAAAACCAAGTACATTCTCTGATGAATGGGACTTTAAAAGTATAAATGATGTGATGTCAGATTTGGTGCTGTCAGCAAAATTTACAGAACATGATTATTTACAAGGTTCATCTAATTATGAACAGATGTACTGTTTTTCACATTACGCAGACCACTACTTACATAAATCTGCTCAACCTAGAAATGTTTTTAAATATAACCAATGGGAACATTGTGCTACTCCACCTAAAAGCAGTTCAAAAACATTCTATGAGAAATTCCAATACTTCTCAGGGTTTAACACAAGTAATGCAGAAACATTTTATTATAAACTGTTGGATAAAACAGGGACGAAAACCATGCTGACAAATACTAAATTGATATATTCAGAAGCATTTTATGAAAAAATGATTACATTTGGTTTTGATTCTGGAAAAATAACATTGAAACAAAAGCCATCTGGGGTACAAAAGAATGGCAGGTACAAGGCCTAGAAGCATTATTTCAAGCCTGCATGATCCCAGAACAAATAATGTTCTTGAATGACACAATTCAACAAACAACATGACTTGGCCTAGCTAAGATTAAAGACCTTAACAAACCGTCTATTCCAAAGCCAATACCTGATAGTGCAACCACAGATATTGAAATAGACGTATCCCAAATTTTAAATGTAAGCAGAACACATCCTGATTGGAAAAAGTGGTTAATCTGGCCTACAGACACGAATAACTGTCAAGATAGATTCCTGAACAAAACACAGGGGTTAAAATGTCCAGACTAGACCCTAGATACTCCCAGAGACAACATCCAGGTATAGTAACAACATACAGTGTAGAGAAACTCTGCTTTGAATGGCTACAAACATCCAAACTGGCACAAATTAAGCAACACTTGTCTTTACTTAAAGATGGTGCTGACTTGCGCGATTTCATTATGGGACCGCGCAAACAGCATCAAAAACGTTTCATAGCGGCCAGCATATATGCGGCATACAACGAGGCTTGGAAAGAAACTCAAATTGAAACAGCCGAGAAAATACGAGAAATTTATCGTATTAATTTGGAGAAATCACTTTCTGTTGTGGACAATGGGTTAATGACTCTGTCCTCCAGAATATATTCACTGGACAGCATTGTATCATCTGCTATTTATATAATAGACCAGGACTTGCTAATGTTACAACATGGCCAGTCCCAATTAAGTTCTATTGTACAGCTAGGATGGACGTTGCAAAATCTCCGTTCGGGCTATGTGCCATGGTGTTTAATCAACACAACGTCATTGTTTTCCATCTTTAACCTTACTGATAAACAAATCAGTTTGGCACAGAAAGGAGCAGATTATACAATCCTGAGCATCGAAAAACTTGAGAGATTACCATTGGCAATGTCAGAAAGACCTGTCATTGAATGGATAATACACGGGATTATCAAAATTCCGATAACAACTTTCCAATTTAAAAATTGCCTTGAGTGTAAACCGGCAGGCCAGTATGAAAAGTTGGGTAAAGGATACATTAAGTCATCATGGAAATTACCTTATACACACACATGTTATAGTGAGAACAACAAAAATGTATTTCTTAGTGGTAATGAGTGTAAACATTCACTAAGCGGTATACTTTTGTGCCAAGGTATTAACTTACATGGGGCCTGTGAGGGTACTTCAAACAACCTTTCATGCCACCAGCATGGGACACCTGCAGCACAAATAGAGCCATTCTTTAGGCAACTTTCTAACAGGAGTTACATTCTAATAACGGATCACAGCTGTTGTGGCTTAGTGCCAGGGAAAGTATATCTCTTAAGCGTGAGTTCCATGGTCACTTGCTGTATGCAAGCATTGTATCCAAACGGCCCTGGAGACTCAGTGACTCTGATTTGGCCTAATTTGAAAGTCTCTTCGATACGAATTGATACTTTAAGCAGAATGAAGACTGTGCTTTTGCAGACAACAGTGCCCATCACATCATCAAAAGAGACGTATGATCTCCAAGTTGAAAGGACGGCGGCAGAGATACATGCACTTTTATCAACAAATTGCACGGTGCATTTCAAAGAAATGCTCAGCCAAATACTAAACATGTCGAATGCCAGTGGTATCTCGAATGTATTTAAGACAGTTTTTTCGGGACTATTAACACCATTTGAAGCGGTCCTGGGTATCTTTCCAGATTTTGTACATTCGATTTTTGGCGGCGTACCACTAATTTTGGGACTCGTAGCAGGCATTTTATTTTTGACTCTCCTGCTCCGATATGGCAAACCAAAACGCAGACATGACTCCGGCACAGATGGAAGAAACGATCCTAGTAATACTCTACCGGGACCGCATAACTAGAGTCCTTGGGATAGCTCGGCTACGAGATCTGAATATGACCTGGTTTCTTTCATTCAGACCTATATGGCAGACCTGCATCTTACCTGTGCTTCGATGTATGCTATGCGGAGAGGAATGCGTGTTAGACACCTGTCTTGCACTACCATCAGCAATACCAATGGACTTCGATACTTTGCTAAGTCCAGTAACGGCTCACGCATCGTGTTGTCCCCAGCGGTTACCAATCCTGATGACGGCATTTGTTGAGACTCCTGCACTACGACTAGGTGGTGTCAGGGAAGCAAGAAATGAAAGCAGCATCACCCAGGTACGACCTTCTGTGAGCATTGCTGATCCTGAAATCGATGATAGCAATCATTCTCACAACTGCCAAGTTACAGCATTATCAAACTTGGTCGAATTGTCACCTGAATATATAGACCAATTCTTTGCGAGCCTGTCTGAAATGATGTTCTCTCCTGAACAGAAACAATAACTTTTTGGGAAAACAATCCGGTACACAGCGTTCCCATTAACTCTAAATTCGGCCTTCAGATTTGAACAACAAAAGCTACTGAAAAGCGTTTTTGAACTACTTTTCCCCGCTCACCATGAAATTAATTTTTCCAAAATATTTACCTTTTTTCCTGACACACGTCCTTTGCTTAAAGTAGAACTATTCATAAAGAACAGAGCTTCTATTTTTAGTAAATCTAGAGATAAAATATAAACTCAGCCTCTAGCACATTTTTTAATGCAATAGTATTTAATATGTGATGAAATAGTCTCGCCCTTCTTTTCTGTATTTAGAGACATTTCATGTGTAATTTTTCGCAAAGTCGTTCAACTGAATACATATGCAATATTTTTTTGAATGATTACTATGCTTGATAATGTACAGTACCAATTCAATTCTATGTATTTCAAGTACACCATTTCAAATGCAAAATGTAATTTGCGGAGGGTATGAATACACGTGCTTCTTATTGCTTTCGTTTTTAGTAATTTGATGGACATAAATTCGTGGAGTGGGTGTTGCGTTCTATCTAGGACCCCGATCAATATTGTGACCTCATTCCCCTATACGGCTATAATCAATAGATATCCCTATAATGGCATAAACGATCAGAGCCATATTTCAGTAACTCGTCTCTGCAGCTCATGCCAGTGCTTTGCGGTGGGGTGCCGTTCTGGGTACCTCCAAGGCTCAGGGTCGGTGGTCCAGTTTCGAGTCTCTCCAGTCCTCGAACTGGAAGGAGTTGAGGGCGGTTTGGTTGGCTCTTCTTTGGTTCGCTCCTCTCCTTCAGGGTCGGTTGGTCTCTGTGCTGACGGACAATCAGGTGGTTCGTGCTTATGTGAATCACCAAGGGGGCATGTGTTGTGCTCTGTTTCTCCTGTCACAGAAGATCGGCCTTTGGGCCGAGTCGAATCTCTTGTCTCTGATGGCGATCTATCTTCCGGGGAAGGAGAATGGGCCCGCGGATTCTTTGATCAGGGTGTTCCCCTCCTCGGTGTCCCTCTGTCTGTCCCCGGATCTGTTAGATCTCAATGTCCTCAGGGTCCGCCTTCCTTGGCTGGATCTTTTTGCCTTGGAGGATTCCGCCCTTCTTCCTCTGTTTTGCAGCATCATTCCCTCTCCGTTGGCGTGGGCCACCGATGCTTTCTCGATTCCATGGTTGAGGGGTCTGCTATTTGCCTTCCCTCCGTTTGCCTTAATTCCGAGGGTCTTCCGGAAGATTCGGTTGGATCGGGCGGAGGTTCTCCTGGTGGTTCCGGAATGGTCTCGGCAGTCTTGGTTCCCCCTACTGCTGACCTTTTCTGTTTGCCCTCATTGGAGGTTTCCCCTGTCTCCCTCCCTCCTGTGGGCTCTTCTGGGGATTGCCTCCCTGTGACACCTCCGGCTGGGGGTTTGGCACTTGAGAGGTTGAGTTTGCTGGGTCTGGGTTGCTCGGTTGTGGTTGCCCAATGTCTCCAGCTTTCTCGGCGTCCTTCCACCTTGAAGTCGTATGCCTGTCACTGGAAGAATTTCTCCTCCTGGTGTCTTGGGAGGGGTCTCTCTTCTGCCTCCTGTGAGGTCGTGAGGGTGTTGGACTTTTTGCGGGATGATTTCGTCTTGGGGCTTGCGGTTTCTTCCCTGCGGGCGCAATGGGCTGTCATTCTTGCTTTTCGGGGTTCCTCTCTTTCCTCTGTCTCCCCTTTGGTGGCTCGCCTTCTGAGGAGTTTCTTGATTCAGGTGTAGTGTAGTTCCTATTTTCCCTATAGGCCCTGCGCATTGGAATAACATAAACAGCAGTGTAGACGTAGGACTGTGGTCTTCTAGGTCTCTACTGACTATGTTAGACTTAATTTAGGTTTGCGCCAGCTAGCTCAGAGGTCACTGGAAACTTTCTTGACTGAATAGGAAGTGATCAGCTTCCCAGGCTTCAGACAAGAAGGGATTCAGCTTCCGACAACCGCATAAACAAGACAACTTTGCTCCTCAGAATAAGAGTCAATCTCTAGAGTCGTGTGAAACAATAGACTGCTATTTCACTCAGTCAGTTGTGCAGATTTTACTTTCAGCAGGATGCAGAGAACAGAGAGACAGGAGTTTTCAATAAAAGATAATATTTATTGAGCAGTCTTCCTTCTCATGCAAGAGAAATGAATTGCCACAATTGCAAGACTTGTTATTATGAAAAGTGCGTACAGTAAAAGGAGTATTACGAAATAATACTGTAAAAGCATTGATATGGTTTCTTAGCCAGAAGATAGTTAAAATGAATAAAATATATACATTCATATATACATTGGCTAATGACCTCAACTGGTGCTTCTAACTACGCCTACCCCGGTGTACCTGACCTAAGCCTAATACATGGGAGGGAGCAAGTAAGTAGCAGTTTAAGTTAAGTTGGTTTCTCCCCCTGACTCCGCAACCAGAGATGGGCAGACACCCGGGATTGGGACAGAAGCCAGGAAAGGTGATGAAACAAAGTCAACTGGCGCTCCTGGGAGAGGAACGCCATGCCCAGGTCCATGCGGAAGAGAGCCCCCAGGAACTTCAGGGACTCGGAGGGCACCAGGGAGGACTTCCTGTGGTTGATGAGGAACCTAAAGGAACCCAGGAGAAGACACACCTGGTCCACATCCGACAGAGCCTGAGAAAAAGAAGGAGAGACAATCAACCAGTCATCCAGATATGGAAACACCTGCAGCCCCCTGGAATGAAGTATACCCACCAGAGGGGCTAGCTTGGTGAACACTCTGGGCGCCGATGAAAGGCCGAACGGGAGTACCCGGAACTGATAGTGAAGGGCCCCCACAGCAAACTGGAGAAAACGCTTGTCTGCCGGATGGACAGGAACGTGCAGATACACATCCATCAGATCCAGGGACGCCAGGAAGCCTCCCGGAAGGACCAGTGGCAGGATGGATTAGGGAGTCACCATCTTGAATGGACGATGGAGGACGAAGCGGTTGACCCGCTTGAAATCCAAAACAGGACGAAGATCTGAAGTGTCCTTCTTGGTGACCAGAAAGAGGATCGAATAGCAACCCTTGCCCCATTCCAGAGGAGTAACCTCCACAATAGCCCTCTTCTCCAACAGAAGCCGCACACATGCCAACAAAGCCTCCCTTCGCAGAGGAAGACGGGGCAGGGGAGTCCAAACAAAAGCCGGAGGAGGAGGAGATGAAAACTCTATCCGGAAACACTCTGACACTGCCTAGACCATCCAGGCATCCGGCACTGACAACCACAGGGAGCGGAAGGACTGGAGGCGACCACCAACTGGCAAAGGCAGACAGTCATTGGGAAGAGGAGGAAGCAGAGGTGGCAACACTGGCAGCGGCCCGGGGCTTGGCACTTCCAGGGGCCCCCGGGCCACGACCCCTTCCACGAAAGGGCTGAGAAGCGCCACGAGCAGAAGGCCCAAAAGCGAGACAGTATCCAAAAACACGTCCCCTAGAAGGAGGGCGGACCGGAGCCACCAGCTTGCGGTTCTCCGCCAATTGCTTGACCATATCCCCCAGCTGAGGACCGAACAACTTAAGGAGAACCGACTTCTGGGAAGACTCCGCCTTCCAGGAACGCATCCAAATATGACGTCGAACAGCGATGGAAGCACCAGAAGCAGGAGCCGCCACCCCCGAATTGTGGAAGGAAAGATACGACAGGTACAGCACCTGTAACTCCATCAAAGACAAAAGAGGTGTGGCATCCTCGCCGTCTTGCAGCAGAACGGACAGGGACTGGAAATCCTTAAGGAGCGACTGAACCATATAGTTAGAATAGGAAGTCGCACGGACAGAAAAATTAGAAGCAGCATAGGAACGCTTCATCGCCCCTTCAATGCGCTTATCCACAGCGTCCGCAGGAAGGGCGTCATCCGAAATGACCAAGCCTTGAGAGGAAAGGCCAGCCATCAAATTGTCAACTTTCACAGCCTGAGGGAACTCAGTAGCAAAACCCTCAAGAGGGTAACGCTTGGACAGGAAACGAGGAAAAGCAGACTTCTCCACCTCCTTCCATTCGTGAGACAGAACTTTACGCACCGCCCCGTACAAAGGAAAAGAGTCAGGAGCAGGCTGGGCATACTGCGTAAAGGAGTCATCCTCCAAAACATCAGCAGGAGGAGGAGAGAATCCCAAATTGGACCGCACATGGGTGAACAGTTCAGAGAGCTCAGCACCATGAACAAAGCGACCACGCACACCCTCATCCTCATCAGGACCAAACTCATCCTCAGGAGCAGCCTGCGGATCTAACGAACTACGAGGCACCTTGGGAGGAGGTCCAGCCACGTCCCTAGCCAGGAAAGCAGCAGCCACAGCCTCATTAATAATCAGGCTCAGGACATCAAGAGGGGCAGCAGATGAAGAAGCATCAGAAGCCATGTCCGCAACAAGAATAGAGTACTCAGCACTCAGTCCAAAATCACCAAAAACAGGCACAAGCAAGGACAAAAAAAGCCATGAAGGACCCCATAAATAGGACATGAAGTCCTGAGGACCCGAACTCCCGTGGGAGCAGGGAAAAGGGGGCCGGCATAAAAAACCCAGTCAGCTGCAAAAATCGCCCCCAAAAGCACAAGAAACACAAGTGCGCCGCATCACCAACACCAGAAATCCTCTTCCCGCTAATGCCGGGCGTAGCGGGACCGGAGGACACCCAGGAACGGCCGATGAAGCAGGCCAACAATCCAGCTGAGTGAACACAAGCGGAGACGGCCGCTAACGTGAACCACGTAGTCAAAGGAAAAAGACCGCCGTCATTACACAGAGGCAGCGCAAGGGAAATGACAGTCCAGCACAGCCAGGCAAACAGGCACGTAGTTCAAAAAAAAAAGAACAGGATGTTCCGTTGCTGCAGTTCACCCTTTATTGTCACGCGATAGTGACGCCATCTTGGGGGAAGTGCAAACAGCTCAGCTAGGCTAAAGGTTTCTGTGAAGCAGTCTAGCTGCTCACTTGTAAGGAATGGGACGGGGACACAGGACGAGGTGGTAATGCTTTCATAACCGCATCAGATCAGGCCCTTAGGGCCAGATGTATCAAAGCGTTTTGCCCATTCTGTGTCTATGGGGAAATGTGTTAATAGATATGGCCCTTAGTGTGTTATAAAATCACTTTTACAAGTATACAGTGTTCGGTACAGTCACTCATATCATCATTGAGTCTTATGTATACTTATTTATATACAACAACTGTCACATACACTGTCTTTTATATTTCTAGTTTGTTGGGCATGCATCATTGAGAAATATATTTACTCATCACCACACCCATAAAGAGATTCACTCACCCAAATAACTGTTTCCACATACAGTCTTAACCTCATATACCTACTAAATCAACTATTTACACATCTTTAGACAGTCACACACCTCCCACCCAACCACATACACATTCACTATCCCATACAAATACTCACATAACTAATTAATAACTAATATAGACTTTCACATAGCTAGTAACCAACTTATGTAGTAGTTTACACAACAAGAGATAGAGTGATACAGGTATTCACACAGTTTAATCACTATCCCATATATTTAGTGAGACACTTTAAGTTAGTCACTTAAACAGTCCATCACTGTGCTACTAAATCCTCCATCTAGACACTTCTACATCCACTCAGTCTTCATTGCAGATTGCTTTATATATAATACTTATTTAAATATCGAACCAAACCACATTCACTGTATGATGTCATCAGTGATGCCATCAGTGATGTCATCGGTGATGTCACTGACCATGTCATGAATGATGTAATATGTGCGGGTGCGCGAGTTATACTTAATTACTATAAGGGAGGAATTTCAATGGTTTTGTACGAGTGAAATGTCCAGCTAACTTTAACAGCCCTGAAACCTATGGTTTTTTTCATTGAAAAAAAAAATGTATATATATATATATATATATATATATATATATATATATGTATATATATATATATATATATATATATATCTCTGCCACTCCACTCCGCAAGCAGGATGCAGGCGCTCTCTCCTCACGAAAAGACACATGGAGCACAGACCCAAGTAGGTGAAAAAGTTGTCGGTTTATATATATATATAAATGAGCAAACGCACTTGTGCTTTCAGAGGGGCTCACCACAGGCACTCCAACCATCCGGTTTTCTTGGCCCCCATGCAGCTTCTCAACCTCCCATCAGGATTCTTAACAAAAAGTCCGACGCGTTTCGGGGCCAAAGCGCCCCTTCCTCATGGACTGACACAGAGGCAGGTAAGGCTCGCTTTCATGGTTCAAAGACATTTTATTTCATTTTGAACTGATCCGCCCTAAGTGGGTGTGGCTTGGTTACGTTGTGTCTGCCAGGATTGCTGGTAGACGTAGTCCGTGAAAGCGAGTGACAGTTTAACCTTAAGTAGGTAACATGCCTCTTGTCCCATTAGTCAATTGTACATTAAACACCTTGAGTAGGCGATGAGAACAGGTTTAGAAGCCGCTGTTTAACACGGAGTGTCGTGCTGTCAGACAAGAAAGGGTAGTCTCGCCACAGTCTTCTCCCACGTAGTGCATGCTGGAAGCCAGTTAACTGCCTGTTAACTGGCTACCAGCATATCACCTTTGAAATTCACTGAAAAAACCATAGGTTTAACACCAGTTATAGTTAGCTGAACATTTCACTCATACAAAACCATTGAAATTCCCACGTTATAGTTAGTTGGACTCACTATAACTCGCGCGCCCGCAATCCACTGCTGATGATGTCACATATAACATCATTTATGACATGGTCAATGACATCACTGATGACATCACTGATGACATCTCAAATGACATCACTGATGACATCACTGATGACATCTCAAATGACATCACTGATGTCATCACAGATGACATCATCCAGTGTCTGTGTGTTTTTGTAAAGTTAAAATATGTTTTACATTTTGAAGAATGAGTGTATGTATGAGTGTCTGGATGAAGGATTTAGTAGGTGCCTGACTGACTGAATGAGTGACTGATTAAATGTGTCTTACTGAATGCATGGGTTAGTGACTAAACTGTCTGAATGTGTGAATCCTTATGTCTGTTGTTGTGTAAGCTGCTGCATGTGTTGATTAGTAGTTATATGAGTGTCTATATGGGTTATTGATTGGTTTAGAAAGTATTTGTATGTGAGGGTGAGTGTGTGTGGGAGTGGCTGGGAGGTGTGTGACTCTGTGCATAGATGTGTGAGCAGTTGATTCACTTGGTGTATGGGTTCAAGAGTGCATGTTGAAGCATCTGTATGGGTGGTAGACTGTGTGCATGGGTGTGTTGGTGAGTGAATGGATATCTCAGTGCTACATGTCCAAGTAAGTAGATATGTAAAACACTGTGCATGTGAGAGTTGGCATATATCAATGACAATACATGAGAGTCTGTGATTGCGTAAGTGACTGTATGGATCAATTTGTACTTGCATCAGTGATTGTAAAAGAGAGTAAGTATGCGTTAGAATATGTTTGAATATGTATGGTTATGTTTGTATAACTATATAGATGAGGAAATGGGAGTGTGTTTGATTCTTTGCATGACTGAATAGGTTTGTGAGTAACTCCATGGATGAGTGGCAGTGTGTGAGTGTCTGTATAGGTGTATAAGTGCATATGATAGTGTTGTATTGATGAGTGACTGTATGTATGAGTGATTTTATTGGTGAATGAGTGGATGTGTGTGTGGACTTAGGAATCATTGAGTGTGTATGTAGTAACTGGTATTGGTGTGTCAATGGTTTCAGGAATGGTAGTCTGTATTCAAAACTAGATGTATTAAAGGTTAGATTAGAGTGTGAGGAGGTGCATTATATTTTCACATGGATGAAGTCATCAGTGATGTCATCAGTGATGTCATGAATGATGTAATATGTGACATCATCAGCAGTGGATTGCGGGAGCGCAAGTTATAGTGAGTCCAACTAACTATAACGTGGGAATTTCAATGGTTTTGTATGAGTAAAATGTTCAGCTAACTATAACTGGTGTGAAACCTATGTTTTTTTTAGTGAATTTCAAAGGTTTTTTAAATGCTAATTCCTAACTATATTGAGTGTTAAACCTATGTTTTTTTCAGTGAGTTTCAAAGGTTTTTAAAATGCTAATTCCTAACTATAATGATTGTGAAACCTCTGTTTTTTTCATTGAATTTCAGAGTTTTTTTTAAAGCTAATTACTTTGTATATTGAGTTTGTAACTTACGATTTTTTTTTAGCTGTTTTTGAAAAGTATTAATTATTATTAATTTATTTTTTTTAATTATTTTTTCGAAGTATTTTTTTTTAAATCATTTTTCCCTGGGGCGCTCAGGGTGCGCGCTCCGGTGAGCTTACTCGTATCATTTTGTCTTGTAGCGTTCCGGGTGCGAGCACCGGGAAGCTCTCCAGAGAGCGTAGCGAGAGCACTAATTCTGCGTTCGTAAAAAAAATATGTATGAAAACGAAATAATAATGCAAGACATTCAGTACCATATTTAAAAAAGCAGTATTTTTGATTTACGAAATGAAAATGATTTAGCATTTCCGTAAAGCTAGCAAAACGTCACTCAGGCGCGCCTCGTAAGCGCACCCGGAAGCGCCTATGTTCGCGCCGCGTAAGCGCCCCTGGTAGTGACTATGTTCGTGCCGCGTAAGCGTCCCCAGAAGCGCTTTGGCGCGTCAAGTCATGTGACCTTAAAATAACACTTTTCATTGGTTGCTAACAGTTTTTTTTACAAAGAATGAAATCCCCACCCATTTCCCTCACTTCTTCTTTCACTTTTGTGACTGCAAGACCTGTCTTTTTCCTGCTTAATCTTTTCTGGATTATCATGGCTGCTAGACCCAGCAGTAGCAGTGAGTACTCAAATGGCTTCATAGATGAAGAGGTTCCTCAGCCTAGAGTTAAGGAGCATTTTATATGGACATTTTTTTCCATACCTGCAGACAAAAAAAAAGTAAATGCTCCAAAGGTGGAGTGTTGAATTTGTCACACTGTCCTGTCACGGGGTGACCCTACCAGAAAATATTCATTTGGAAATTCGACCATGATTCGCCACGTCCAGAGGAGGCACCCTCAGAATTTTGCCCGGGAGAGTGTCAGGGCTCTGGCACAAGAGGCTCCAGGGGATGGTGCTTCTACACCAACTAGAGGAGCAACTGCATCGGTGAGGGGGCGACCAGAACAGCTGATCCCAAATATTCAGCCTGTTTTTAATGAGTCCACAATCAAATGCCAACATTGTGATGCTCTACTTTGTTACGGGGAACAAAGTATTATGAACATTGTTCGAGCAATAGAGAACCACCGCTGCCGTCCCCAACCCTAATTTTGTTTATTTATTTTTTTGCTCCTGTTGAGCAGTTTGCCATTCCCTGTTTTTGTTGAAAAAAAAGAAAAAAGAAAGAAGAAAAAAAAGTTCTTTTTAGAACTACCTCCAATTCTCAAAAAAGTGCTGTATTCTTAAAAAAATGAAAAAGAGTAACTGAAGTGGAGTGCATTGGGAGAGGAGAGGAAAATGAGTGAGAAAGCAAAGAAAGGGATGAGAGGGGAAGGGAAGTGAAGTAGGGGGACTGAAAGAAGGTGAGTGTGGGGAAGGAGAGTGAGGAGAAGGAGAGTGAACATCGAGAATGAGGATAAGTGAAGAAAATGTAGTAAAGGAACGGGGGTGTGGAAGGGCAAGAAAAAAGCAGTGATGTTTAGGAAAGATTGGAGATACAGACTGGATAAAGACAAGTGAGTGTGAGACAAGGTGAGTAAGGGAGTGAAGAGACAGAGAAAGTGAAAGAAAAAGTGAGAGTAGAAGACTGAGGGCCTCATTTATTAGGCCATGCGTCATTTTTACTCCGCCGGTGCGTCACTTTTTGTGACGCACCAGTGGTGTAAAAAATGCACCTTGTTGAGTCATATTTACAAAGTGACGCATCTAGGTAGATGCGTCATTTTGTAAACCCCTGCGCCACATTATACCTGCGCCAGGTGTAATGTATGCAAAGGGGGCGTATTGATGCAAGGAAGGGTCGTAGAAGTGACGCAGTGAAATCTATGAGATTTCACTGCGTCACTTTTAGGATGCCCGTTGCATCAAAATCTTGCTCCTGCCTCACAGCAGGCGTAAGACTGACGCAGGTCTTTTCACATGGGGCTTGTCCCATGTGAAAGGATGCATTGCTGGAGTTGCGTCACTTTTGTGACACACTTCAGCAATGCGTCACTTTTGTGCTTACAGATACGTCAGAAATACTGACGTATCTGTAACTCTTTGCGACATGACGCGTCATACATTAAATATGACGCATCAGGAATATCGCAAGGAGAGCGCACTGAGAAGTGATGCATCTCTGCTTTCACGCAATGATGCGTCATTTCTCATAAATGATGCCCTGAGTAAGAGAGGAAAGAAACATGTATTTTGCCCTTCAGGGTCCTTCTAGGCCCCCGTCAGAAAACCTAGGGGGTCAGGGGGTGTCTACTCTGCCCCCTTTTCATTATTTCCCCCTTTCTTTTTCACCTCTTGTGTCTCGATTCTACCGAGACGCAAGATGGCGGACTCTCCAGACTGTTTAGAATGATGACAGACACCCGACAGACACCCGACAGCCAATCAGCTTTCCGCTTGCGCATTCCCGTAGCGCGCCGGATGCGCTCCCCAGTGTGCATACCGTTGAGCGTTGGAGCGCGCATATAGAGATATATGTGTTTTTGAAGTACATTTTCAAAAAAATCACTGGAGCAATTTCTACCAAATATAGCAAAGGCACATCTGCGTACCGGTCCCTACAATTTTGCCAAGTTTGGCGTAATTCCATTCAGCGGTTCAGGCTGTAGACTTGTCAGACCGTCCTATGGAAATTAACATGGGGAAAACACGTTTTGGGACCCCCTTTTTTCTCAGCCCCCACTTCTCGAATCCCCCCAAAACTTCCAGGGAAGGAGCAGAGCGGAGCTGGTCAAAATTTTGGAAAATTATACACAAATTCCTCAACCGGCGCCAGAGTTATTCCCAACAAAATGTTGCAGATTTCCTATGGTAGCAAATCCTAACTATAACTACCTACTGGCGACCGACAGTAGGTAATATTGTTTTGACTTAATACTGGGTGCTCCCTTGCGTCTGGACAAAGCTATACCTCTCTGAAGAGCTCTAATTTGTTGGGAAACACTGTGTCGGGGGTTGCTTTTACTCTTTTCAGGTTGGCTTGAGTTGGTATTTCACTAACTCAAAGCTGTAATATTGTGCCTGGAGTGATGAATGGCTTTTGTAATTTTAAAGCTCGGCAAGGACAGCACTGTACTAGTCCTATGCTTAAAGACTTTGCTGTATAAATTGCAAAAGACTTAGTCATTTTCTATCTCAGCGTGGATAGCACTGTGCTAATCCTATGCTTAAAAACTTTGATAGAAAAACAGACATTTGAGGCGAGCAGATCTAGAGTGTCGCTGGTGTTGAGAGTGCTCTAACAGGGGCTGCTTTCCACCTAAGCTTGAGAACTACCCAGAGTTCTCTCCTTCTTTTTTGCATAATTTATGCGTCACTCTATGCCTGAAAGAGTTTTTTATATATATATATATATATATATATATATATATATATATATATATATATATATCGGGCATGGCGCCCTTGTTCACAGGCAAAGTTGGTGAGTTCAACATGAAATTGCTGTCACCTGATACAACCTCATACAACTAAGTGGGCAGTCCAAGTGGGCGTTCTGCTAGTGCAAAGCATTCTGGTAAATGTGGTTCAGCAATCCTTTTCCTCAAGTGAGTATGTCGTTTCACCAAACAAATGAAAAAAGTTCAATACCCCTGTGGGTTGATTAAAAATGTCGCACTGCCAGAACGCCACAAATACCATGCCTACCATCTAGACCTACAATCCAGGATGATGTTCACCAAATGGCGTCATCACAGGGCCGCTGCATGCAGCAGTGTTCCCCCCACGGCTTGGCCGACTGTGAACATACGAAGAAGAGAGGTTGCCCCCGGATGAAGAAGCGGTCAAAGGTAGGTATCAAATTTCTTTAATGGAGACTTGTGGTGAAACCTAGAAGC